>NC_137831.1:48287951-48488761 GCF_963921795.1 Nannobrachium achirus | reverse complement strand
ACTCTGCCTATGACTATAGTTGGATGAGTTTGGACCTAATTTGCATAAAGAAAACCCCATTCTATCTAGTAAACATGATTTCAATCACGATTTTGCATGTTTCACCCCCATACAACCCCATCTTTCAAACAGGGCAGCCATCTTTGTTTACATAACATGTAAAACATAATGGCTGCTATCTCATGAATGCCTGAACGGATTTCCAATCGGATTTTTTTGTTTGAAAGCTGTGAACAACGTGCACACACATGGTGCATGATTTGTGCATGGGCATGCAGGATCCGTGCACTATACATTACATGGAAGTCTATGGAGACTTCTGGCAGGAAAACCTGAAAGACGGCATATTCAAAATGGCACTTGAACTACTTACTTGCCCTTTCACTCTGTACTATAGTCTGCTCTTTTTCCCCTCTATACCAAAGCGCTTTGCCAAAAATAGACGATCTACAAGCTCACAACGCCTCGCGCTGCGAGGCGTTGTGAGCTTGTAGATCGGCTATTTTTGGCTAAAGTTCTCAAAATATGGACGAGAAAAAAACACAAACATTTGGAGGACCCCCTGTCGAAGACCCCTGACTTAGAGAAATGGCCAGGAATGGTCTGGGACTCTCGGTGCATTGAGTTTTCTGCGACGCGATACCATTGTACGATGCGGTATAAAATATGGCTTAAGAGTGGTTAAGCAACATCTCTTCATGTTTCGTCCTACTCAGTCGTACACAGCTGCTCAGCATCCCCATGATGATGTAATCACACTTGGCCCCCAGCAGTGGTGTAAAGTAACTAAGTACATTTACTTAAATACTGTACTTAAGTACATTTTTGAAGTATTTGTACTTTACTTGAGTATTTCCAATTTCCAATAGGCTACTTATCCGAATATTGTACTTTTACTCCACTACAATTATTTGAAAACAGTTACTTTGCAGGTATCAATTATAATATTTAAAAACATACACAAACCACTTTAGCCCTATTTCATACCTAGGCTGTTTGAAAATAGCCGATCTACAAGCTCACAACGCTCAACGTTTGTGGATCTGCTATTTTCAAACATTTTGTACAACAAGTACATTTTGATGCCAAAACTTTCATACTTTTACTTGTACATATTGAATTCTGGACTTTTACTTGTAACGAAGTACATCTACATTGCAGTATTGATACTTTTACTTAAGCAAAAAATGTGTTTTTCCACCACTGGCCCCCAGTATAGCCATAACAGGGGCGTCAATTGGGTATGGTAGGGGTATGCAGCTGCCATACCCTGGGTCCAGGAAGAAAAAAAAAAGTTACTTTTAAATATAAATCCATGTGCTACAAATCCACTACAAATGCAAAATTTAACAAAATGGTCACTTTAACAAGGTATTATAATTAGCCTACTGTATATTCTCCACACTTGTATTCTCCCCATCTTGACAAAATGGTATATTCCCACCCAGGTTCCACAGGTCAGCTGCACAGGTGCAATGCATTATTGTTAATTGTGGCACGTTTACTAACATGCCAAGTTTAGCTGCACTTGAACAACCATTCCAGGCTGCCATATCCAGCCCAAGAAACCATAGAAATGGGGGGGGAAATAGAATGTACTTCTAAAAATAAATGTATCATGCCTGTTGCTAAGGTATGGCAACATGCAAGACACCAGTCATGTTGCCATACCTTATAGCTTTTTCTGAACTGACGCCACTGAGCCATAAAGCAAATAGGACCTATGTCATCTGAGCCTCAGCCTCTACATTTTTCTTATTGAAACTTCTCAGGGTCTTTCTAGTCCATTGTAATTCTCATGTCTTTGTGATGTCTGGGCCACCAGACCTTTGTTCTGCCCGCATGCAGGCTTTGCTGACACGTGCATTTATGCATATTCACAAGCTCCATGCTTTTAAGGAATTACAGAGACGAGAGGCACGAGACCTGTCTCATCCACGGCATATTTGCAAGAGACACTGTGTGTGTGTGTGTGTGTGTGTGTGTGTGTGTGTGTGTGTGTGTGTGTGTGTGTGTGTGTGTGTGCGCGCGCGCGCATGGTGCATGCGTGCATGTTGGTGTGCAGATTGAGGATCAAAGCTTGCAGGATGTTCCTTCAGAATGAGAGATGAAAGTACTAATGGTTTCAGATGAGAGACAGAGCACTTTGCTGCGTTTAGGCACTGTGCGTGTGTGTGTGCGTGTGCGTGAGTGTGCGTGCGCGCGCGTGTGTGTGTGTGTGTGTGTGTTGCCTTTAGCCATATGATCCATGATGAGAAATCCTTATTATCCTCATTAGCCTTTAATCAGTAGGCGAGTAGTAACCTTACAGCATTAATTGATCTACACCCCTTCACTTACAGCTACTGTGTGCGTGCTTTGCCTGTGTATAGATTGTATTAGTAGAGGATAATACAGAACACTTTTTAGCAGGTGGTTTCTGAAAATCATAAAGCTCTTTTGGGCTTAAAACAAAATGGGTCTAATTAGTATGTGATTCCCAGATGAATGTTTGGCTGTCGACCATTCGGTTCCTGTGAGAGTTGCTCACATGTGGGTAAAAGATTGCCACAAAGGCCCAATGTAACTTATTGAGCAGCTGTACGCACAGAGTTGGTAAATTACCTAGTATTGATAACAGTGCCTTTGAACACATAATTTCTAATATCCGCTTAATTCGTTTCCAAAATAGAACCGAATAGCTCAGTTAAAGACTCATAATAAAACGTTTCCAGGCATGGTGGCCTTAAGCCAATTATAATGCAGTGCTGTGTCCTCTGTAAGCTGCAGAATTAAATTGTGCCTCATCATGACTTATTAGGCCTTCATAAGTGATCGATTGCTCTTTCCAACTAATCCCTGATCAACTGGCTGCAGGTTATATGCACATTAGATGTGTATCTCTCCTCTCTCTCTCTCTCTCTCTCTCTCTCTCTCTCTCTCTCTCTCGCTCTCTCGCTCTCTCCAGTGGCGTCAGTTCAGAAAAAGCTAAGGTATGGCATCACATAAGACACCAGTCATGTTGCCATACCTTAAAAGGTATATGATACATTTTTTTAAGAAGTACATTTTATTTCATTTTTATTTGTTCGGTTGTTGAAGTGCAGCTAAACTTGGCATGTTAGTAAACGCTTTGCTGCCGCAATTAACAATAATGCATTTCACCTGTGCAGCTGACCTGCGGAACCTGGGAATATACCATATGTTGTCAAGATGGGGAGAATACAAGTGTGGAGAATATAATTATAATAACTTGTTAAAGTGACCATGTTGTAACATTTTAAATTTTTTGTTATTTTACTGTAATATATCAACATAACATCACAGAGACGACATTCATGGATTTCTATTTAAAAGTAACTTTTATTTTCCCCCCTGGGGTATCGCTGCCATACCCAATTGACACCCCTGGCTCTCTCTCTCTCTCTCTCTCTCTCTCCTCTCTCTCCTCTCTCTCTCACACACACACACACACCACACACACACACACACACACACACACACACACACACACACCACACACACTTTCTCTCTGTTATTATAATCCTCTCTGTGAGTGAGTCTGTGGTGTTGCATGAGTGATCTGGATTCGGGAGGGTGAGACCCACACACACGGGGGGGAGGGAGAGAGAGAGAGAGAGAGAGAGAGAGAGGAGAGAGAGAGAGAGAGAGAGAGAGAGAGAGAGAGAGACTGTCCTGTCCCTCTTCTCTTCTCACTTCACTTATCTCGTCAGCCTCAGCAGCACACACTGCTTCCAGCTGGGGAGGGGAGCCATCAAACAGGCTACACACACTCCCTCTCTCCCGTTCTCCCTGCATTCCTCCAGTGAAGGACTAACTGCAAAGAGCTATTTTGACACGTGGGATTGAACGTTTATTATTATTCCATATTATTATTTTTTTCTCTTCTCTTTAAAAGGGGGGTTTTGCAGTAAGATGAGTGAGCAAACAAGTTGTTTATTGTTGGTGCAAGTTGCATGATTTGGGAGCAGCATGGCTTTGCAAACCTCCAATTCCAGCGTGGTGGTGATGATGGGCGCATTCCTGGACTGTGTTCTGGACAAAGCGAACGTCTCCTCCAACGCCAGCCTGGAAGGAGTCAATTCCACCACCTGTAGCAATGGATCTGACAACCAGAGGTCTTCATCTGCGCGCCACAAAGGTATAGTCTCGCCTAATTAACGCCAACCATATTCTACTCCCATTCAGTGAGGAAAAAGTAGACTAATAGGCTACTCACATTTATTAGCCTACTAAGTAAAAGTAACAGTAGGCTACTGCAACAAGTGTCTGTCCGGAAAAAAGTAAAAGTCCGGAATTCAAAATGTAGGCCTACTCGATTAATAAAAGTATAGGTATCAAAATATAGGCTAGTATTTATAGAACAGGGTTGTCAACATTGGACTGTCAGAATCCAGGAGATTTATTTTTGGGGGTGCGCCAAAAAATTTCCTGTGTTCTGTTGAATTTTGTGCATGTTTGATACATTTATCAGGCTTACTTTACTAGCATGGGTACAATTT
This sequence comes from Nannobrachium achirus, assembly GCF_963921795.1. NCBI lineage: Eukaryota > Metazoa > Chordata > Actinopteri > Myctophiformes > Myctophidae > Nannobrachium > Nannobrachium achirus. The sequence continues at coordinate 48,484,259 of NC_137831.1, read as the reverse complement.
CAGCCTTAAAATGCCAAATGTTGGTGTACAGATTTGATGACTGAAGCGAAAGGACATCTTTAATAATGATTTCTCATCTTTAAGTCATTACTTAAGTGAATATCTGTATGATCTTTCTTGCATGCATTGCCCCCACCCCTAAAGCGGGGGGTCTGGGGGTCCTCCCCCAGAAAAAAATTACATAATAGATGTAATTTCCTGTGTTCTGGTGAATTTTGGGAGTTTGATACAAAATCCAGGAGAAATCCAGGAGATTTGCCAATCCAGGAGACTCCCAGGAGAGGGGTTCAAAATCCAGGAGACTCCTGGGAAATCCAGGAGAGTTGACAAGCCTGTTTATAGAAGCCTACTCATTATGCAGAATGTCCCTTTTCAAAAGTATAAAAATCTTTTGAAAGGATATTTAGCAGATCTACACATTGTGAGCTGTAAGTTGTCAAATAAATGTAGTGGAGTAAAAGTACATTTCCCTCTGAGTTGTAGCGGAGTAGATGTAAAAATATTGTAAATTGTAAATACTCGAGGAAAGTAGCCTACAAACACCTCAAAATTGTAGGCTACTTAAGTAGGCTATAGCCTACTTAAAGAGATCCCTGGCTAATACGACAAATATGCCTTAATACATTATAATTGTCCTCTATAACTACAATGTAAAATTAAAAACACCTTAATTATTGTATTTCTTCTAGAAATAGCTAATCACTTTCACTCAATAGGGGAAATGCCTGTCACAGGTTGATGATGTCATAAATGTAATTTGTGATCTATCCCTATGGAATTTATGGCATGCATGTGCAAATAAAAACAAACATAATACTTCATATGGTTAATATGAGCATCAAATCAATATTTCAAATGTGTGTGTTTTTTTTTTTTTTTTGCACATGCATGCCATAAAAATTACACATGACATTTATGACATCATCAACTTGCGACAGGCATTTCCCCTATTGAGTGAAAGATTAGTTATTTCTTGAAGAAATAAAATATTTAAGGTGTTTTTAATTTGACATTGTAGTTATAGAGGACAATTATAATGTATTAAGGCATATTTGTCGTATTAGCCAGGGATCCTTTTAAGTAAATGTACTTGGTTACTTTACACCACTGGCTATTCCTCATCCAATCGCCTCAACAGCTGCTGACACAGCTGTCTTAATTAGTTAATTAGACCAGTTTAGAGGTTAGGTTTTTGATCTTGTGCCTTTTAAAGTAAACATGAAGACATAATGCTATAGATTGCAGTGGTTTTCAACCTGGTCCTTGAGGAGGGGGTTCCAGGTGGTCCCTGGCTAAATGATGGAGAGTTGGAAACCAAATGGACCCTTATAGATCATTAATGCTTGAGAGCGTAAAATTAAACCAAAATGGACCCATATGGACCGTATAATAGCCTATATGCACGCTAGAGAAAGGTTAGAGAAATAATTCAATATTCATAATCTACAAATAAAATGTCTCTTTTATTAAATAAATTAAGTGTTTGCTACAAATAGGCTCTATACTGTATTAGGCTACAATGTGAATGACCCTAACCAAAATAGCTACCTTTAAAACAAAAGTAAATAGGCTACATATTATGGAATACGAATACTTACCCGAGCATACTTTTAGACTACTGTACTTTGCAAAACTGTTGGGGAAATACTGTGTAAATTCCTTCTAGAAGTGATTTTTTTTGCTATTAGAATAGAGCCAATGGAACAGCAGTAATTGTTGGCAGAGCACAACTAATTGATTATTCAAACTCAAGTCATTTCTGCATCTGTCTTGTCAATGCAACAATGTTCTTCTAGCCCATGTGTGTGTGTGTGTGTGTGTGTGTGTGTGTGTGTGTGTGTGTGTGTGTGTGTGTGTGTGTGTGTGTGTGTGCGTGCGTGCGTGCGTGCGTGCGTGCGTGCGTGCGTGCGCGTGCGGGTGTGTGTGTGTGTGTGTGTGTGTGTGTGTGTGTAGTATTATTCGATTGCTTTCCTTTCGTAATTTTGACATTACTATGTCTATAGGCTATAGACATAGGTAAACCACGGTAACCACCCACTTCTCCCTTGTGTCTACATTATGCAGCATGGAGCTGACAGGTCCATGCTTGAAGGTTTTTCTGTGATCTATGATCCCTACAGGCTGATTTGCATAGTGAATATGTGTTTATTTGAACTTTTGCCTTGTTAAAAAAAGAAGAAAAAAAATGATCTACCGGTACATCTCTGGAGGCTATTCTGAATCAAAGATTGATCTATTGGCTGATATTCTTTACGCACGCACGCACGCACGCACGCACGCACGCACACACACACACACACACGTTTTCTTACATGTAATCACAGACAGGATATTTTAGATTTTTACATTACATTTTAATGTCCAAAATGACATCAGTGCAATGAAACAGTAACGTTGGAACTAACCCTAACCCTGTAACTGGGAATTTAATTATAAAACTATATACAAAAAACACAAACAGAACTATTTCTAAGTATCTTTTTCTGCATTATGTTCTGTATGAACAAGGTTAATGCTGTATATGTCAATCTGTGATACTGATGCAATTTGCCTTAGGTCCGTTGCACTATAAGTCTAGACTAGGGTAGGGTTTAAGTGGTTAAAATGCTGCAGCTGTTAGAATAAATAAAAGAAAATCATATTCCGGTCATTGGACTTGATGTCAAAAGAGGACCAGAAATGGACTCCATTCCATTGTGTGTCAAAACAATGGCATCGTATGGAAAGGATGCATTTATGCAGTCACTGCTATGGCAACTGGCGGCTTAGACTCTGACTGTTGCCTTCCGTCAGAGGATAAGGAAATGAGGTCTACTGTAAATGTGGCCAGTGGCGTCAGTTCAGCAAAAGCTAGGGTATGGCAAAGATGGGAGTCCGCATGGATAAGAGGCATTACATTTTGTATAACACGGTTATATTGTGAAAATAGCAGATCTACATGCTCACAAGCGCGAGGCGTTGTGTGTAGATCAGCTATTTTCACAATGTCTGGAAAAAACAAACACATTTTGGCCGTTTTTTACACAGGTTTCTACGGTTTCTTGGGCTGGATATGGCAGCCTGGAACGGTTGTTCAAGTGCAGCTAAACTTGGCATGTTAGTAAATGTGCCACAATTAACAATAATGTATTGCACCTGTGCAGCTGACCTGCGGAACCTGGGAATATACCATTTTGTCAAGATGGGGAGAAGTGTGGAGAATAGTTAAAGTGACCATTTTGTTACATTTTGCATTTGTTGTTATTTTACTGTAATTTAACAACATAATAACCTGCACAGATAGACAGCGAGACATTCATGGATTTATTTTAAAGGTAACTTTTATTTTCCCCCCTGGCCCCAGGGTATGGCAGCTGCATACCCCTGCCATACCCAATTGACGCCCCTGCATGTGGGCGATGGTCCAGCTATTGCTCCCCGCTGCTGCGCTATAAAGGAATTCTCAAATCTTCCCCTACTAAATAATTCACAGGCATTCCCCCTTCACTTGCGCATTTCCTTTATTGACCTTATGTACTGTATGGGTAGGTCTTCCACTGCACAACATTGGCTCTGTGCTTCTTCTTAGCGGTACCTTGAGGGCAATGAAATGTACTGGAGACCGCCGACTAATACTATTACTCATTCAACCTCTTTATTTGCCCTTTCCAGACATGTGTGGACTGTGGATGCACACAGTGCAATCCTTAACTCGAGAGCATACAAATGTAACCAAACGGACCTGTTTGGTTTGTAAACTCGGTTACAAATGGATCAAATTAATACTTAGGATTTTACTGTGTATAATGTATACTTATTCCCAAGTGTGCACACATTGATTCATAGATATGTGCATACATGACGACAACACACACACACGCGCACACGCACGTGCTCGCGCACACACGCGCACGCACACACATTCACCCACTGCTTGGCAGCAGAATAATTCATTTTGTCGTTCTCTTTCTAGATAGAGTCATGACATCTGGATGCATGCTGGAGCTATCTGGGCTCTGCTTGCTCTTTTGATAACAGGGAGTGTTTGCCTATAGGGTCTCCACTAGTCTGGGGCGTTAGGGATATTTCGTGCTATATTAGTCTATAAGCGCCACATTTTGCACAGATGTAGGCATGTAGGCATCTAATGATTTAGCTAGGGCGCCCGAGTCGGCGACCTTCGGGGTCGCCACAGCAGCCAAATCCCTTTGACTTTCTATACAGGAGGAAAATACCCAGAAAAAAATCTGCTTTAAGTAGGATGTGAGGGGTCTAACTAGGGGTTTGTCATGATGCTGAATCCATTGCAAGCATTTGTTTTGCACAAAACACATTCCTTGGGCTATAAATGGCCCAAGAAAATGCCCAAGAAAACGGTGAAAAGTGATGACTCATCACTTTTCTTCACTCAGTGTTCTTTCCACGAACTCAACATTAAATCGGTTAACACTGTATATCTCGTCCCAGATTATCAAGGTGCTCTCTTTGTCTTCAATAGTCACACTTGCAAATTTGTGTGATGTCAGTGTGATGTAAAATTGATGTGTGCACATATTTGGAGATCTCTGTATCTCTCAGTCCTCAATGTTTTGTACAACTGTACATCATGAAAGTACAGTAACGGCAGGGGAAATAGCTAAGAAAGTAGGCAAAGATCTGAGCTATCCGTGTGCGAAAGCTGGAGTCTGTAGAACCAACCTTGTTCTGTGAGACCCCTGTCATGCAATCCGGGCCTCGGCTTCAATTAAATGGTAAATAGTGCATTTATATAGCGCTTTTATCCAAGGCGCTTTACATAGATTGTGCATTACATTCACCCAATCATACACCGGAGGAAACCATGCAAGCAGTGGCGTCAGTTCAGAAAAAGCTATGGTATGGCAACTAGGCCTGTCCTCTAAAGATCGACGAATCGACGCGTCGCTTTAAGCCCCGGGAATCGACGCCAATTGTTTGAGTCGAGGAGTCGAAAATATATATTTTTTTATATCACCAGTTAGCCTACTACTGCAGTGCACTGCTGGACTGGTGTCATGTACTTCCAATTGAGAGATGTAGCAATTGGCGAACAGTCATTTATTGTCTCACACTATACTAGCGTAGGGGTGAAAGTGAGACGGAACGGCCAGAACCGCCGCATCGTTAAAACATTCGGAGCCGGGACAGTGTTCCGTTAAGAGGAGAAGCACGCTGTCAAAATCCCATATTAACCTGCCACAGCACAAACGCACGTCCACGAAGTCATTAAACAATCTACTAAAGTCAAATTAACATACACAAGTGTAGGCTACTAGTTACATTTTCTAATTAAAGTGCTTCTGAATTGTTCCAGTGTTGTAAGTAATCCATGATGATGTTTGTTTCGCTGTGTTTGCGTCCATGACATGTCCACACTGACTGCTGGCTCTAGCGGGAGCTGTGCCTCCCGCTTTTTATGATCCGTTTCTGAAATGAATCCGTTCTCGACACCGACTCATTACTCTGTCAGTGAATGGTGTCCCGCGACTGCGGACTGGATCCCATCGTTCATTTAAAAGAGCCGTTCAAGAGAGCGGAATCGTTCGCGAATGTCTCATCTCTACTGCACGGCAGTGCACCGAGACGGGGCAGAGTTGAACAGCGGAGATGTTTTATTTGTTTTAACGGTGTTGTACATTGCTATGCAGATAACGTTTGTGCTCGCGCACCGATATCACCGAAAACACTGTGTATTCAATTCATCTTATGTATTATTGTGTTATGTTGATGTGGACGTTTAAAGCAACACTTTTTTTTTTTATTATTATTTTTTTTTTTACACAAAGTTTGCCATACCTTAGCAGGCATGGTACATTTATTTTAAGAAGTACATTTTAAGAAGTACAGCTGACCTGCAGAACCTGGGAATATACCATTTTGTCAAGATGGGGAGAATATAATTATAATACCTTGTTATAGTGACCATTTTGTTACATTTTGCATTTGTAGTTATTTTACTGTAATTTAACAACATAATAACCAGCACAGATAGACAAAGAGACATTCAAGGATTTATATTTAAAATTAACTTTTATTTTCCCCACTGGACCCAGGGTATGGCAGCTGCATACCCCTGCCATACCCAATTGACACCCCTGCATGCAAGGCACCAACCTACTCACCGGGAGCAATTAGGGGTTCAGAGTCTTGCTCAAGGACTCTTCAACATTTGCTCAGGGGGAGCCCGGATTCGAACTGGGAACCCTTCAGGAACCCTTTGTGCTCTAATAACGGTTTCTCTACCCCTGAGCTATGCCACCCCACAATTAGTATTGGGATGACTGACGTTTCAATGCTACTGCATCTTCCTCAGAGCCAGTCAGTGTCTCTCTTCTTTTCAACTGCTGTCCCCGCTCCTATGATGCACTGCCGCACCGGGCGTTGTGTGCTTGTAGATCGGCTGTTTTCACTAGTTAAAATACATTTTAAAATTATAAATGCAAAACGAGCTGTTTTGGACATACAAGATTTTCACCCGACAACGACGATATCTGAACTGTCGCTGGAGTAGCGGGAACGCCACCGGCGCCCCATGCAATGTTGTGGTCCTCGCCTTGGTACCCGAGACATAATTCGGCCTTTGATGAAAACTAAATGGGGAACCGCAGTTAACTATGAGAACCGGCACATCTTGTCAGTACGTCCTTCTTTAACGTCTGTAACGCTTCAATTTTGTTGACATTGTGACAAGAACGATGATACACGAAAGAAGAAGAATAGCAGTGATAGGATAGATTGTGAGCAGAGATGACAGCACCAAGGGATTTTGTGTACAGGGAGAAAAGAAGAGGGCCAAGTACAGATCCCTGGGGGACTCCAGTTAGGAGGGTGGGGGGGTGGGGGGATGAAAGCAAACCTTTCCATCACCTGACATCACGTGACATCACCTAATCAAAGATCAAACCCTGGATATCCATACATGGTGACAACTGGATCATCACCTAGATCAGTGTTTCTCAACCTTTTTTCTGCATGGGCACACTTTTCATGTCCCAAGAATCCATGGGCACACCAACATAATACGGGGGTGTACATCTTGTATCTCCAAGTTTCAAATTTGTATGTTTCTTCGCAAAGTAAAGCCCTGCTTCATCATACAAGGCTGTCGCACAACAGTAGTGAAAACAACAGATCTACAAAGATCTACAAGCACACAACGCCTCGCACCGCGAGGCGTTGTGTGCTTGTAGATCGGCTGTTTTCACTAAATCATTTTTAAAATGATAAATACAATACTGGCTTTCAAGCAGTTTCAAGGGGCACACTTGACCCTTCTCAGGGGCACACCAAAGGTCCCCAGGCACAGTGGTTGAGAAACACTGACCTAGATCTCCATATAGGCTATGGAGCTGACCTCTACATCTGATTCCCAGATGATGCCCTGTTAGGGCAACCACACTAATATAATGGTTCTACAGATTTTTTTCCTATGTTAGCTGCTTCCCCTGCCGTTACTGTACTTGCACAATGTATATGCCCATATCTCTTTATACTGTACATGGATCTCCATATATGGGTATCAGGGATCTCCACATTGGGTAACTGGTCCAATATATATTAATAATGAATTCCGTCCAGTGCGAATTCCGTCCTGCGCGACCTCGCCCTCTGCGTGAGATCGCTTTTCACCCTTTGGTGTCTACTGGTACTGTAGATGTTATAGTCTAATAATAGGTGAGAATTCCCACAGAACGGAATTCATTTGCAAGTGTGATTCGAGTTGGTTGTTGCGGTTGGTTGTTTAGGTTGGACTCTGTAGTTCACTGATGGGAGATTAATTATTCAGTCCTTTATTGCCATACTTCAGCATTCATCAGACTCAAAAATGGCTTCGTGTTGATTCGCTGAATTGAAGAGAACTGTTATTGGGAAGATTACATGCTGTAGGCTGTGACTCTTAATCTAAACAGCTGTGACTCTAGTTTATCATAATTATGTGGTCAATTATGTGGGTTTATTTCCTTACAGTGCTTCTCCATTTGTATTCTGTCTCACACTAACTGGAACCATTTTTATTGTATTTTTGAGCCAGTGGCGTCAGTTCAGAAAAAAGCTAAGGTATGGCAACATGACTGGTGTCTTGCGCAAGACACCAGTCATGTTGCCATACCTTAGCAACAGATAGATTTATTTTAAGAAGTACAATTCATTTTTGCCTCCGTTTCTATGGTTTCTTGGGCAGCCTGGAGCGGTTATTCAAGTGCAGCTAAACTTGGCATGTTAGTAAACGTGCCACAATTAACACTAATGCATTGCACGTTTGCACCTGTGCAGCTGACCTGCGGAATCTGGGAATATACCATTTTGTCAAGATGGGAAGAATACAAGTGTGGAGAATACAATTATAATACCTTGTTAAAGTGACCATTTTGTAAAATTTAGCATTTGTAGTTATTTTACTGTAATTTAACAACATAATAACCAGCACAGATAGACAAAGAGACGTTCATGGATTTATATTTAAAAGTAACTTTTATTTCCCCCCCTGGACCCAGGGTATGGCAGCTGCATACCCCTGCCACCATACCCAATTGACGCCCCTGTTTTGAGCGGTGCTAAACACTCCCCCATCTGGCTTTGTATGTCCCGTCTGTTTGTACGTATGTCCCGCTTCATCCCACATTGGACAAGCTTCACGGGATATTTAATGATATTGGCCGAGTTTCCCAAAGCGATTTTAGCCCATCGTAGCTCACGCATGGGCGTAGAGACCAAGCCCTGACCGTCATGTTCCTGTGTTTATATGGGTTCGGGCAGAGCGACTGATTTCACAAAGTGCTTAATAAAGTCTCACTCCTGTCTAAATATGGTACGGCATTCTATAATTACCCGTATCTTCCGTGTTCTTTAATAAGAATCCTTTTTATCCGATCGATTTCTGTTTTCCCATGTATTTCCTGGCGTTCCCCATGCGCACCAACCCCATTGAGATAAACAGACAGCGATCGGATAAAAAGGCTTCTTATTAACTCATTCTGGGCGATCCCCGTAGAAACCGTAGATTTCCCGCTGTACCGCGGTGCCATGCCTGTCGATCCCGGAAGTTTAATTAGCTTTAATCATTATGAAAGGATTAAAAGTATTATCGCAGATTTTCGCTGATTCTGGCTCTTTAGGTCCGCCCCCCTAACTGTATCCGGTCATTTCCGGTCTGGACCGGATCTAGCTTTCCGTATCCGGTCTGAGCCTGGGCCATAGTCCCGCCTCCGTTGGTTTACAGTGTAACAGAAGAGAAAGCTACTCGGCGATGGAACACTCGTTTTTCAATCGGATTTTTGCGTTTGGAAACTTTGATCCAGTCTCTACACGCCTGGATTATGATCCCCGCACATATCATGCGTTTTGTGCGCGAACGTGTCCACTTGTTACCATAGCGCACAGTTGGCTTTTTGAGCTGGTCAGAAGGACCAGCTACTGTAATCAGATCAGTTTCTTAGAAGACATTCGAACGACAGTTGATTACCTCTTCTGGATAGGCTATCCATGTCACATGGTACTGAGCTAAGGGCCAATCGCAGGACAGTACCCCAGGAGCGCCCTTCCAGACAATGGGGCGAAAGAACTGCATTAGGGCCAATAGCAGCAGGAGAGTTTACCGCTCCTCCAGGCTATGGGGGAAATTAGCAGTGTTGGCAAAAGTACTCAAATGTTTTACTTAAGTAAAAGTATCGTAAAAGTATCAATACTGCACTGTAGATGTACTCCGTTATAAGTAAAAGTCCAGAATTCAAAATGGACTTGAGTAAAAGTATGAAAGTATTGTCATAGAAATGTACTTAAAGTAGCAAAAGTACAGATGCGACACGTTGTGAGCTTGTAGTAGCGGCCTTTACTACGGGCCGCGGCCGTCAGGGGGGCCTCCGACTGCCGGTCAGTCTAAGTCCAAATCACGGTCAATGCCAATGACAGTCCATCGGAAACCCCCTCTCACATTGGGGCCCCCTTTCTGTAACGCGCTGCCTAATGTCCTGTGGCCAGGGGGGACTCCGACTGCCGGTAAATCTCAGTCCAAATAAATGACACTCAATGCGAACAACCCTCCATCGGAAGCCCCCCTCAATGGGCCCCCCTCTATCACACTGTGGCGCTGGCTGCACAGCGTCGTTCAGCTTGACTTTGGAATACGACCCAGGCGCGCGGTTTAGTTGTACAGTATATGTACTGTGAATGGATGGACTGTCAAAACAAGTTGTTATTGTTTCTCAAATGGGGGTACGTGTACCCCTAGGGGTACGCGGAGGTACTGCAGGGGGTACTCAGAAATTGCCACAAAAAAAAAAAGAAAAATAGAAGTATAAATCATGCTAATATTGTTCATAGTTAAATAATTGACTACAATTGAATTAGGAGGGGAAAAACATGTACTGTTATATTTAATGACAAATGGAGAAATGTGACATGAGTTGCTTAACCAAATGACATGGTACCAGGCAACTGGGATGTGTTTGAATGTATTGAAGTTATTGACATGAAAACCGTTTGAAACTCTTTCACACCATTCCTTATTTGTGATTTTATATTCTTGAAATGGAATCATATACCACCAGTAAGACTCCCTAATCGGGAGATAAGCGACCTTAGGTCACTTATCTCCACAAATAGAGCAAAAATGTGTTTTTCCAAAATCTTCCTGATCCATGGTGATGACATGAGTGTAGACATACTGTGTAGTGATTTTCGTGATTTTAGGGCAAAATCTGAATCGGCCTCATGGTGGCGCTAGAGGGCCATGTGAGAAATGAGGGGTGGGGTCTCCGCGCCGCCAAGGCGGACGAATAGGTACCGGCCCCGGCTCTCCCGGTCGCTCCTAGCCCGAGTTACGGCATTTTATGTGAGCTGCAGTGGCAGGGGGTCCTCCACTGGGGGCGCCACCACTTTTGCATCCGTTCTGGAGCACCAGGAGTGGGTGGTCCCCGGGAATGCCCCGTGAGCAGCCCCGTTGGGGTGGTCATTTGGTAATTTTTGCACATGTGCTCATTTTTTACACTTGGGGGTCCCCGAGGGAGCTGGGGGTCCCTGGAGCTCTGGGGGTCCTTGGAGGTTGTAGTTTGGCAGGTAAGGAGTGTGTGTGCAAAATCTGGCATGGATCGGGGCAACGGTTGCGGAGATATGAGCAGGGCAAAAGTGTGACGTATGACGTGTGTGACGGACGGACGGACGGACGGACGGACACCTCGAGCAGCTTTCTGTAGCAAGTGCGACCTACGGTCGCAACTATTGTTGCAGGGTAAAGGGGGTACTTGGATTCAGAAATCAGGGAAAGGGGGTACTCAAGCCAAAAAAGATTGAGAAACACTGAGTTAGAATACATCACAGATCCTTTCAAACGATAGGGCATATTTTTAGAAAAAAAGAAAAAAAAACACATTTATTTTTTCGGGGTTGGGGGGCCTCCAAATTAGATCTGGAAACGGGCATCCCAATTCTTAAGGCCGTAGATCGGCTATTTTCAAACAACCTAGGTATGAATTAGGGCTAAAGTGGTTTATGTTAGTAATGCCTTTTTAGTATTATGAACAAATGTCCATTTATATCAATGGTTCACATTATAAATGGGCAGTGACATACAGAGACTCTTCGTGAATGCAATGTACAGTACACATAATCTGCACTTGCTGCAAACTACCTAGAGTTATAATGTTGTGACATTAAAGTCACAGCTCACTCTTCATGGAAATCCCCAAAACTGACAACATAGAAAAACACACTTTACTGTTTAATGTAGCATCACAGGCCATGCTAGCAACTGTTGCTAAATCATTAGCTTTGTGTCTTGCAAAATGAAGTCACACTTCCATAGATTGTTTATACGAATATATAGGCTACTTAATGTCTACCATTTCACACAATGTACACAAAAGAATAATTGTAACAATGGGAATCCATATGTTAGTATATTCAATTCGTTAATTTTGTGTGTGAATGGATGTGTCAGACTACCTTGGAATGTATCAAAGAGATGCCACTTACAGCAATTCACAGCCGTCTACTGCAGATTTCATCCCACAATATAGTCAGTCAGTTATATGTTCACTTTGTCACGCTCATTCAAAGCATTATGGGAACATTGAGCAGTCATCATCATCGTCATCTCAATATACTTTTACAAATACAAATGTGTTTAAAAGCATTACGTTAGCCAAAAACATCCGAAAACACCATCCATGGCGTTTGTTGTTGTGAGGGCTGACTGGGCGGTCAGCTGAATATGCGACCAATTGAGAAACTACGTCAACTGTATAATCACTCAGTCCTAACGTCTTTCGCATTTTATACCGAGGATAGCTAGGTGTATGGTAACATACAGATGTAAACAAGTTGTGATGACAAAGAACCAATAAGAATTCATTATGAAACAGACTATTATACAACACACTGCAGTGAAAAAACGGCAAACATGACCACAGATACAATACATTTACGACTCAGCTTTCAAAATGAAGTCCAATTGCCGGAGGAGAAAGATTAATTTTAACCGTGTATCTGCTTTTTTTGTTGTTGTGGCAAACGGTTCAGACATGTAGCAAACAACAAATACCAACTAAAGCGATCTTCTTCCTGGTTGCTGCTTCTTCTTTTCTTTGGGGTTTATTGGTGGTTGGTGTAACCTTAAAGGTGCATTACCGCCACCAACTGGACTGTATTGTAGGTAGGTCAGGTCTCAAAGTAGTAAAATATGAAAGACTGCTATATTTAGCTAAGTGCATCGCTCTTATGTGATAACAAAATGATATAGGCCTACGTTGCCTTTTCCTAAGATACCTGACATTGTGAAGTCATGATGCTTGAACTTTGTCAATGGCTGAAATAATTCCAGTCCCCTCTCAATGGCGACCTGTTGTTTTCCAACCTCCACACCATTCCAACATGCCTGACATACTCACTGTGTGTGTTCTACTAAGTGTTTTGACCTGATTGCTGCTTAATGGCACATGAACATTTACCTGCTCAATGCTGTGTTACGTAATAGTACCTAATAATTAAAATGTACTTGAGTAAATGTATCCAAGCGTACGTAAAGTACAAAAAGTAAAAGTACTCATCAATACCTCCCCCACATATTGACACACAGACAGAACACATTAGGCAACTGTAATTGAAATGCAAATACGACCGTGGTGCCTTTTTGTATTTCCTGTGAAGGAAAAGCATGGCAGAATATGTCTTGGTGTTTAGAAAGAGAGGAACTGTGAATTTCATTATTAGCATATCTGTTCCAACAGGCCAGGCTCTATTGTCTTGTAATGTAGCCTACCTTTTGTTACAGTGATCAAGTGATTCTGAGGGATATGGCATTCATTTGAGGAGTTCATTGAACTTGCGTGAAGTTGGCACCCCATATGATGAAAATGGTGTCATTATTTAGTGCTGAATTTGTGCTGAATTAAAATTACATTTACAGTATTTGGATCCCCATCCAGAATCAATGGGGGGTAAATTCTAACTCTTTCAATAAAAAAACAACTATGAAACATTACCTGTATTAGATTTCTTATTATATCTGTGTTCTGCCCCCACTCATTGTACATAGACTGTTAAACGTCCCCGCCTTTTTAACCCAAATGTGACCAGCTCATATATTGACTGTGTCAATTCTTGTTTCAATGTTTTTTCATGTAAACACTGGCGGATAAGCAGGGATACAGCGTGGCAACGGATATGTCTATTTCACTGGGGGTTTTTTTATTCGAAAGCTTGTCACCGAGTCTACAGTCTACTAGGTGAGTCGCGCACAGATTGTGCATGATGCGTGCGCGTGCCCACGTTAAAAGGTAAGGACAATTTGGCAGCTGCTTACTACAGCTATGTTTAAAATGGCAGCAAAATTGTTAAAGAACACGGAGGATACGGGTAATTATAAAATGCCGTACCGTATTTAGACAGATGTGAGAATTTATTAAGCACTTTGTTTGTGAAATTTGAATGATGGTATAGTTGTAGGGGGATAAATAAGTCGCTCTGCCCGAACCCATGTAAACCCGGGAACATGGTGGTCGGGGCTTGGTCTCTACGACCATGCGTGAGCTACGATGGGCTAAAATCGCTTTGGGAAACCCGGCCATTTACTCATAAATAGCACAACTCACTTCACACTGGGTGTGATTTTGATTTTAATGGGGATATGTAACCATGCTCCCATGCATCATTCCTGATTCTATGTTCGATATACCACTCTATATTCAATGCTGATCATGCACTAATTCATATTCCATGAACCAGCACCATTTCATATTCAATGGATCATTCCATGTTGCATGCAGCATTCCATGTTGCATGCATCATTCTATATTCAATAAATCATTCCATGTTCCATAGAGCTGGGGCGGCAGTCAAGGGGTGCCGCGAGATCATTTGATAATATTTGGAATTTATTTGGACACTTGAAAAAATATTTAATATCATTTTAAACTTGAAGTACAAAGTTATTTTCAGTCAGTTCTAACCAAAATGGCTATTATCTCAATGTTTTCCTCGCAACATAATCACTAAAATATCCTCACTGTCGGGCAGAAACCTCGTATCTCCAAGTTTCAAATGTGTACGTCTTTTCGCAAAGCAAAGCCCTGCTTCATCATACAAGACTGTTGCACAAAACTAGTTTAGTACATTTTACAGATGATAAATACAAAACGAACGGTTTTGGACATACAAGGTTTCCACCCGACAACGACGATATGCTATAAATATAAGGTGCTGGGAGTGAAAATTATAATGTAGGGGTGCCTCGGATTAAAAAGAATATTTATGGGGTACCCTGAGACAAAAAAGTTTGGGAACCCCTGATCTAATGTAATAATTGCGACCGTAGGTCGCATTTACTACCAAAACCTCCACTACCAAAACCTCCACCGGCTGTCTGTCTGTCTCTCCGTCCGCCACACGTCACACGTCACACTTTTGCCCTGCTCATATCTCCACAACCGTTGCCCCCATCCATGCCAAATCTTGCACACACACTCCTTACCTGCCAAACTACAACCTCCAAGGACCCCCGGAGTTTCAGGGACCCCCAGGTCCCTGGGGGACCCCCAGGTGTAAAAAATGACCAAATGTGCAAAAATGACCAAATGACCACCCCAACGGGGCTGCTCACGGGGAATTCCTGGGGACCACCCACTCCTGGTGCTCCAGAACGGATGCAAAAGTGGTGGCGCCCCCAGTGGAGGACCCCCTCCACTGCAGCTCACATAAAATGCCGTAACTCGGGCTAGGAGCGTCCGGGAGAGCCGGGGCCGGTACCTATTCGTCCGCCAAGGCAACGCGGAGACCCCACCCCTCATTTCTCACATGGCCCTCTTCTAGCGCCACCTTCAGGCCGATTTTTAAAACACATTTTTGGACACTGCTCCTACAGTTTTTGCCCTAAAATCACGCAAATCGCTACACAGTATGTCTACACTCATCCCATCAACATGAATCTGTCCCATATAGCGCCACCTTCAGGCCGATTTTTAAAAACACATTTTTGGACACTGCTCCTACAGATTTTGCCCTAAAATCACGAAAATCACTACACAGCATGTCTACACTCATGTCATCAACATGGATCAGGAAGATTTTGGAAAAACACATTTTTGCCCTATTTGTGGAGATAAGCGACCTACGGTCGCTTATCTCCCGATTAGGGAGTCTTACTGGTAATTCATAATCTAATGTAATATGTGACTGTCGGCAGAATCCTCACCATCTTTCATATACCGTACATCACATTACTATACAGTAATCACATCTGTCCTTACAGTAGGAGTCAGCGAATTGAGGTAGCGTTTGAACCACTGCATTGGACGAAGCATTTGTTGTTGGTCCACAATGCAAGCCCAAGCTGTTGCCATTCATGCTAATGCAGAGTGGCACTTCGCTGAGCTCACACACTGTCAGGGTAATCCAGAGCATTCGTTCAACTTGGATTGTACCGAGTGCGCGCCTGAGATGAGTTTGTCCTGAAGCAGATCTCATAACCATTAAATGAAGCAGACTCCTCAGAGACGAGCCACTGGCCTATAGGGCTCTGATGAAGACAGAGAGAGACAGTGTGCGAGAGAGAGAGGCAGACAGACAGACAGAGAGAGACAGAGAGAGACAGACAGACTATTTTTGAAAAGTCGTGAAAATGTGTGTAAATCTTTTGATTATATGTATTTTTAAGTGAACATTTGTAACTCAAATTTTGCTTCTGGGGAATCCCTGGAACTAAATATTTTGAGATGAGGGTCCATGGGCAATAACATACACTATAATTTTGGGGGTCCTTGAAATGAAAAGGTTTGAGCACCACTGACATAGAAACGTAGGCTTTTCAAAAAACCTTAGAAGGATTTGAAATATTCAAAGACATTTTCACAATTTAAAAAAATAGCAGATCTACAAGCTTGTATATCTGTTATTTTTCAATAGTTAACCACTTAAGCCCCATATGGGAAGCCGGCTTCCCATAACCAGTCACACAACTGTTTTTGTTCTGTTATTGGTCAATAAATCAATAGAGACAAAATCAAATTACAATTTCAATGTTGGATTATGCTACAGCACATATAATCAGCTGCCACTGTATTTTTCATCCATGCATTACTCATATTACATTATTATTACACATTATTTTTTACTAGTTTTTATCATTTTTCACCCTATACTTTTACATTACTAATATTACAGCACTACTCTCACTAAAACATCTGTAGAGTTTACATAGTTTGAAATATATTCATAAGATTTTGCCTATCAATTATTGATGACACCTTGATGGACAATTTCTCTATTCACTATATACCGTATGTCTCCAATGAGGTCTTGAGTCTTTTTCACTATTCAGAATGCAAACTTTCCATAGGCGGAAGTCTTTTTCAATCCTCTTTTCCCTTGTAAGTGATCACAGCATTACAATTTGGTAAGAGAAATATGATGTTTTACACATTTGTGAATTTTCAGGGGTTAGCTTACATTTGGTGGGTCAAGAGTAGCCACAATCATTGTAGTTTTGTGTCCACAACTGCTCCACTTTTAGGAGCATGCAGGCAGATTTTTCCCCTGGACCCCCCCCCCTGGGGTTCAAGATACTGCATTCCCAAAGGGGGGCCCCCAGTGAATCCTTGTACCCAGGGCCCAGAATGTGGTGCGACACCCATAACACCCATTATGATATGGCTTTATAATATTGAACCAGTTTCTACCGTGAAGGGGTTTTGTAGATGTAATTAGCAAGCCTGTTTTCCCATGTGCGTGCATTTATGACTAATGCTGCTGTTTAGTTTAGTTTTGTTTTATTTGCACATTATTATAAAAACATAGAACAATACATATTGAGGATACAAAATACTGTGCAAGGAGATCGAGAGGAAGAAGCCAATCAAGCTTATTTGGAATCCTTTCTTTAATGAAAGAGGTCATTCATTTAACAGATAAAAAGTTCACTATAGGAACAATACAATATCGTCACTGTCGGGCTGAAACCTTGTATCTCCAAGTTTCAAATGTGTACGTTTTTTCGCGAAGTAAAGCCCTGCTTCATCAAACAAGGCCGTCGCACAAAAGTAGTGAAAACAGCGGATCTACAAGCACACAACGCCCACTAGTTTGAATCATTTTTAAATGATAAATGCAAAACGAAAGGTTTTTGGACATACAAGGTTTCCACCCGACAACGACGATATACAAGTTATGTAAGAGCAGCTGTGCAATAAAGAAGTAAAAACACGAAAGACAGAAAAAGTAAAAAAACAAAAACAAAAAAAAAACACATTTGGTAAGATAACACATCAGCAGATTAAATCATGTGGACTACAGTACTGGTACTTTCTTAAATATTGACAAGGGCCTCTAAATGTAATAAATAATTGATGTTTTGAGGTACGACAAAAGGGTAGATCAAAATCATCTATACTGTATGCCTTGTGGGGTAGGAGTGAATGTCAGAAGTAACCTGAAAGAATTATGAAAAGAAAGGTGAGTGTCTTGTTTGCATTTTTTTTTAAATTTAAACAATGAATAAGCAGGTTTGAAAAACGTTTACTTTGTCTATAGGCAATATTGAATATTCAATAAGGAAGAGGAGCCGATGGCAAGTGCATGCACATACAGTATGCAATATGCATATATTTGAGCAGATAGACATACTCTTGAGAGGGACTTTTGAGAGTTTTACGCCACCAAACGAAACCTTCTGAGCAGTTTGCAACCAGGGACATGCTGGGCCCGATTCAGCCCGGGAAAAAGAGTTGGAGAGGCCCTCATTGCGCGCTATAGAGAGAGATCTCTCTCTATAGCGCTGCTGCTACTTTGCCATTTCAGATCATGACAAGTGACAAGCCAGTGGGCCAATTACATGAGTTATATTTCGTCGTTGTCGGGTGGAAACCTTGTATGTTCAAAACCGTTTGTTTTGTATTTATCATTTAAAAAATGAACTAAACTAGTGAAAACAGCCGATCTACAAGCACACAACGCCTCGCACCGCGAGGCGTTGTGTGCTTGTAGATCTGCTGTTTTCACTACTTTTGTGCAACAGCCTTGTATGATGAAGCAGGGCTTTGCTTTGCGAAAAAAAATGTATACATTTGAAACTTGGAGATACAAGGTTTCTGCCCGACAGTGACGATTTACTTTGTTGGCCGCCCAGCCCCCAAAATGGAACAAAGGCCGACATTTTATTTTTTTCCTAATGGCCCGGCCGGGAATGAACCGGCCGTTCGGGAGTTGTCCAGCTTTTCCCAATGGCCAGCACGTCCCTGTTTGCAATGCTCATTCAGCCATACAAGGGCTCTATTGATTTGAAATGTCCTTCATATGAGTCTGGGGAGAGGTGGTGTGTAGGAGATGAAACTCATATTATTATTCTAATCTCAGTGAAGCCTTGGCATTTGATAAATAGTGTGTTGGCTACTTTGACGTGTATGTGGGTAAATAATACTGCAGACATAGGGCTGTCACAATTATGACATTTTACATGACGATTAATTGTCACTCAAATAATAGCGATTAACGATTTAATTGTGTTTTTGTCGTTGACAATTACATTTTGGTTTGGCTTGTAGACTTTGAAGTTGCACATGGTAGATATGTGTGACAGAGCAGCCTCTGTCACTTTAATAATGTTCACAAATATACTTTCATTCATTCTATGCTGTATTGTATATTTGTTTTCCTATACTTAGCATGTAGATTCAGTCCCAAAGAAGGTGCACATTCTGTTGTGACTGGAATCTAATGTTGTGTTTATCTGTTTATCAGATGCTGTATGGGGATGCTGCTTGAAGCTGTCTATTGCCTTGAGGCCTATAACTGTGCTGAATAATAGAGTACAAGTAATAGATTACTGTTGAAGTGTTGATTGCTACTTGGGAGCATCTGGGGTAGATTGCTCCTGCACTGGGGTTGGTTAATTTGATCCAGAGGGTGGAGCCTTGTGTCTATATAACTGAGCTGAGCTCAGTTGAGTGTGGGCTGCCATGGGGAGAGGTTGACACTGGTCTCTCTGTTCAAAGTTAAGTTCTGTTTGATTTACTGTATGCTTTGAGTTAAAGTTTGTTTCTGTTGTCCGGGCCTGGAGTTAATAAACATTGTTATTTTACCTGCAAGCCTGCCTCATGTCCAATCAATGACATTTTTAAAGGGTTTTCACTGACTTTAAGCCTCTCAACAATCCCACTTGGTAACAATTGGTGGCAGTGGTGGGATTGTGACGCTTCCAACTGTCAGTAGAAAAGCACCCAAAATGTCTGGACGAGGGCGTGGCCGACTTATACCTACTCGCAAAACACCTGGGCCGATGGCAGAAAGTGGCAAGGAGCAAGTGGAGGAGCCAGAGGAGGAGCCAGTGGAGGAGCCGGTAGCTGATTCGGATGTGGGAGGGGCCTCAGGGCTGACTGTTGGAGCCCCAGCAGTGCCGGGCCAGCCGGTGGAGCCAGCGCCAGAGGTTGAACCTCCTTCCATAAGGCCAAAGATACCAGCTGCTGTGCCATGGCCAACCCATGGCACAGCTAAGTTAAGTACTTCTCCTCAACCTTCACAAGAGCCCGTTCTTCTTGACCAACAGTTTATGAATGAAATGAGGGATTTCATGTATAAGCAACAGAGAAATGAAAAAAAGTTGTTTGATGGACTTGAAGATCTGAAACGTGTTGTGTATCAAAACCCCAACCGGTTGACTGATGACCCCGCCAGTCACCAGAGTTTGTTTTTCCAACCCACTGCAGCTCCACAACGCCAGCAGCACATGGCAGAGCCGCCGCCTGCCCAACCGGAGCCACAGCCCATCCGCCGCTATGACGGGGCCAAGATTCCAAACTTCTGTGAGGGTGAAGATGTGGAGAGCTTCTTCATTCGTTTCGAGCGCATCGCCAGGACCTGGGGGTGGAGTCATGACGAATGGGCGGCTCGTGTCGTTACCCTCCTCACCGGAAAAGCTTTGGACGCCTATGCCAGCATGGATGAGCAGCGCTCTCACCTCTATCTCGACGTTAAAGCTGCTGTGCTTGCCAAGTACGACGTAACGGAAGAAACCTACCGCCAACGATTCAGATCCACAAGTCTACCAGTTGGAGAGTCGCCAAGGGAGACCTACAATAGGTTGAAGGGGCTCTACAGGAGGTGGATGCGACCAGAGACGAAGACGAAGGAGGAGATGGCTGAGACGCTGATCCTCGAACAGTACCTGCGTGTTCTCCGCCCAGATGTCCGTATATGGGTGAAGGAAAACCAACCACAGACGGGGGAGGAGGCTGCAAAACTTGCTGAGAGGTATCTGGCTGCACATCCATCTGCACCTCGGGAGCCTTCTCGACCCTACAAGGTGACTCTGGGGCAGGTTAAAGGTGACGAGGTTCTAGCCAAACGTGATACAGTGGGTGGGACAAGGTCTAACTCTAGCAATGGGTCCTTTATCTGTTTCTATTGTCATCAACCCGGGCACAAGGCAGCTTTGTGTCCACTTAAGAAACCTAAAGAGGCTAACTTATGCTATGTTCCTAGACCAGAGATTCAACCCACTATGCAAATGCCTATGGCCAAGTCCCGATATGTAACCTCAATTCTTGTTAACGGGCACGATGCTGAAGCACTGTTGGATACGGGTAGTTCCCAGACACTGGTGAAGGCAAAGTTTGTAGATAATGAGTCTTTAAACTTTGAGGACCTGGTTGGTTTGGGGTGTGTTCATGGGGAAGAACAAATGTATCCAACTGCTGTTGTAAAGATGATGATTGAGGGTCAAGCCTACATGATGAGGGTGGGGGTGGTTGATCACCTGTCATATGATGTCATTTTGGGGGATGACCTACCCGTTCTAACTAACCTTATTCAGTCTGTGCCCAAGTCTTGTGCTGTGGTTACTAGGTCTCAGTCCAAAAGTTTGCAACCACTCCCTGACATCGATCCAAGTCTGTTTGAAGGGGGTACAAAGGTTAGAAAGGCTAAGAGTCAGCGCCGCCATGAAAAGCATGTGGGGAAGGCCAGGGTGCAGGAGCCAGCCTTGGAAGTTCCAACTCCTGAGACCACTCTGCTGGACCCACAGTGGCATGTCCCTGACAACTTTAAGGAGCTGCAGAGAGCAGACCCTTTGCTGCAACCTTTGTTTGCTAAGGTATGTGAGGTAGATGGTGAACCTGTTAAAGCAGCTAATTTAATTGGTGATAAATACATCCTCAAAAATAACCTGTTGTACAATGCAAACAGTGAGATTCATAGATTGGTTGTGCCTAAATCATTCCATCAGCTAATTCTAAATTTGGGACACCACGTTCCGTGGGCTGGCCATTTAGGCCAACAGAAAAGCTATGACCGAATCAGTAGAAGGTTTTATTGGCCTAGACTCTACCAGGACGTTCAAGAGTACTGTAGAACATGTACAGAGTGTCAAAAAGTAGCACCAATTCGCAAATCAGATCGTGGACCTTTGCAGCCTTTACCAATAATAGGCACACCATTTGAGCGTATTGGTATGGATATAATTGGACCGCTGGTTACCAGTAGTTCAGGGCATCGATTTGCCCTTGTAATCTGTGATTATGCTACCAGATACCCAGAAGTGTATCCTTTACGCTCCATCCAAGTCAAACATGTGGTCCGGTGTCTGATAGATCTGATTTCAAGAGTTGGTGTTATGTCTGAAATTTTGACTGACCAAGGTACTAATTTCATGTCAAAGGTGATGAAATTGTTGTATGCACAGTTGGGCATCAAAGGCATTAGAACTACTCCGTTTCATCCAGAGACTGATGGCTTGGTTGAAAATTTTAACGGCTGTCTTAAACGCATGCTAAAGAAGTTTGTGGATGAAACGGGTAGAGATTGGGATAAGTGGATTCCTTTTCTCCTTTTTGCATACAGAGAGGTTCCACAAGCCTCAACTGGTTTTTCCCCTTTTGAGTTGGTTTATGGCAGGCAGGTTAGGGGGCCCCTGGACATGCTCAGGGAGAGTTGGGTGGCTGGAGAGCCAGCCCAGTGCAGTATTGTCTCCTACATTCTCCAAATGCGAGACAAACTGGACCAGATGAGACACCTGGCCCAAGAAAACCTGAGGGAGGCCCAAACCAAGCAAAAGGTGTGGTATGACAAACATGCTAGAGAGAGAGACCTGAAACCTGGGAAAAAAGTACTGTTACTGCTTCCTTCTGGTACCAGCAAGTTACTGGCAAAATGGCAAGGCCCTTATGTGGTTTCTAGAAAAGTTGGACCAGTAACTTATGAGATCTTGTGCCCAGAAAGGAGACGCCAGAAGCAGATTTTGCATGTTAACCTGCTGAAAGAGTTCAAGGAGAGAGTCCCAACCCCAGCAGCAAAACCAGTGATGATGGTGCGGGTGGCTGAGGATGGAGAGGATGAGTCTGACATGGAGCCAATTCGACCTCAAGGGGGTGCCATTGAGCCTCCTGCCCATCTGAGTGAAGAGCAACAACAACAGCTGGCCCAGGTACAGATGTCATTCCCTCCCCTCTTCCAAGAGAGACCAGGTCACACAGATGTTATCAGCCATGACATCATTCTGAAGGCACCTACACCAATCCGACAAAGGCCCTATCGTGTTCCTGAGAGAATGGTGGAGTCATTGAGGAAAGAGGTAGCCACCATGTTGGAAATGAATGTGATAGAGCCTTCAAAAAGTGAGTGGTCAAGTCCTGTTCTCTTGGTTCCTAAGAAAGATGGAAGTGTTAGATTTTGCACAGACTTTCGTAAATTGAACAGTGTTTCCTGTTTTGACTCCTATCCAATGCCCAGAATCGATGAACTGCTTGAAAGGTTAGGAAAAGCTAAATACATGACCACATTAGACCTTTGTAAGGGATATTGGCAGGTCCCACTTAGCCCTGCATGTAGACCATATACAGCCTTCCGTACAACTACTGGCTTGTATCAGTACACAGTGATGCCTTTTGGTCTGCATGGGGCACCGGCTACATTTCAAAGGCTCATGGACATTGTGTTATCTGATTGTGGACAATATTCAGCAGCTTATCTTGACGATGTTATCATTTACAGTGAGTCATGGCAAGAACATCTCTGTCACCTTGAGCAGGTCCTCCAGAAGCTGCAGAAGGCCGGGTTAACCATTAACCAAAATAAATGCTCATGGGCACAGGAGGAGGTGAAGTACCTGGGGTACCGCATTGGGCATGGCCAAATTAAGCCACTGGTGGAGAAGTTGGAGGCCATACGACGTATACCGAGACCACAAACCAAGAGGCAAGTTCGTTCGCTACTAGGCTTAATTGGCTGGTATAGAAGATTTGTGCCTCATTTTGCCACATTGGCAACACCAATAACTAATCTCACAAAGAAGAGTACTTCCTCACATCTTCAGTGGACTGAAGAGTGTGAGGAGGCCTTTAAAAAGTTGAAAGAACTGTTATGTCAAGATCCTGTCCTGATGAGTCCTGATTTCAATAATGAGTTTCTTGTCCAAGTGGATGCCTCTGATGTTGGCTTAGGTGCTGTGCTAGCCCAAGGAGAGCCTGGAGAGGAGAGGCCCATTCTGTTCCTGAGCAGGAAACTCTTCGACAGAGAGAGAAAGTACTCTGTTATTGAGAAGGAGGGTCTCGCCATAAAGTGGGCAGTGGATTCTCTTAGGTATTATCTGCTTGGACGGGAGTTCAGACTTCAAACTGACCATCGGGCCCTGAAGTGGATGCAGTCCATGCAGAGTCAAAACGCCCGAATACTGCGCTGGTGTCTGGCTCTTCAGCCATACAAGTTTACTATTGAGTACTGTCCAGGTGGGAGAAACATAATAGCTGACTATTTGTCACGTGTGCCAGGTATGCACAACCCAGAAGGAGAGGGGGAAGGAAATGTGACAGAGCAGCCTCTGTCACTTTAATAATGTTCACAAATATACTTTCATTCATTCTATGCTGTATTGTATATTTGTTTTCCTATACTTAGCATGTAGATTCAGTCCCAAAGAAGGTGCACATTCTGTTGTGACTGGAATCTAATGTTGTGTTTATCTGTTTATCAGATGCTGTATGGGGATGCTGCTTGAAGCTGTCTATTGCCTTGAGGCCTATAACTGTGCTGAATAATAGAGTACAAGTAATAGATTACTGTTGAAGTGTTGATTGCTACTTGGGAGCATCTGGGGTAGATTGCTCCTGCACTGGGGTTGGTTAATTTGATCCAGAGGGTGGAGCCTTGTGTCTATATAACTGAGCTGAGCTCAGTTGAGTGTGGGCTGCCATGGGGAGAGGTTGACACTGGTCTCTCTGTTCAAAGTTAAGTTCTGTTTGATTTACTGTATGCTTTGAGTTAAAGTTTGTTTCTGTTGTCCGGGCCTGGAGTTAATAAACATTGTTATTTTACCTGCAAGCCTGCCTCATGTCCAATCAATGACATTTTTAAAGGGTTTTCACTGACTTTAAGCCTCTCAACAATCCCACTTGGTAACAATATGACACATTGTGAGCTTGTTGATCGGCTATTGAACATATAAACATTTTTCAACATGACTTGTCTCTGCTTGTACAGTATGTAGCATGAGCACATCCGTCTCACGTAGCCAGACAACTATTCCACAATCTCCGAATGCTATATAGTAGGGGTGTAACAATATAGTAACTGTATAGAAATATAGTTTTTAATTAAAAAGATCGAAGTATATCGAAATGAAAACAGACAAAATCAAATCGTATCGCTTGATTTTGTATCGTATCGAATCGGTAGTGCAAATAATCGATTGTATCGATACTACCTACTTGTGCATTATATTTAGCATTTTTAAGAAGAAACAATGAAAAAGAGGGGTCTAATTACTTTTCCTTTCCATATAGCTACACTGGTCTATAATAAGTGTGTGTAATATCTGTGTTCATGTCAAGGTGCAGAGTTTACTTATTTATATTGAAAGCGCTATTGCTATTCTGATTGAGAAACTAAAAGCCATCGGTCTTGACAGCGCAGCAGTGAGCTGGATGCAATCTTACCTGGTGGGGAGGGAACAGGTGGTGGAGATTAACGGTACCCTGTCCCCCCCCCTCCCAGTAAGCTGTGGAGTTCCTCAAGGTAGCATACTGGGACCTCTGTTGTTCCTAATATACGTGAACGACATGGCATCTGCTTGCGACTGCAACCTGTTCCTGTTCGCGGATGACTCGGCTCTCCTAGTCTCGGGCAAGGACCACTTGCAGGTTGAAAAGACACTTAACTCTGAACTGAGTAAGATCTGCACATGGCTTAACGACAACAAATTATCAATTCACCTGGGCAAAACCGAGTCCATCCTCTTTGGATCAAATCATAACCTCAAAAAGGTAGAGAACTTCACAATCAAAGTGGGTGACAAGGTCATAACACGAAAAAACTAAATCTCTTACTTAGGATGTATCCTTGAAGCTAATCTTTCCAGCGAAAAGATGACTTCAAAAGTAATACAAAAAATCAACCAACGAACTCGTTTCCTACAGAGGATCGCCCCAATGGTCAACTTCAACACACTGAAGACCATAGCTGGTGCAATAATCCAGCCCCTCTTTGACTATGGAGTCCACGTATGGTATCGTGACGCCCCACAAGCCCTAAAAACTAAACTCCAAACAGCCCAAAATAAACTAATTAGGGTCCTGCTTAACCTTCCCAATCAGACTCACCTCACCGCTACTCACCAGTTAAGAGTGGGGTGGCTCAGAGTAGATGACAGAGTACAGCAACTTGCAATGGGACTGGTGTACAAGATACACTACACCACTATGATACCCAAGTACCTGTCAAAATACTTTATAAACGTTAAGGATGTCCATAATTACAACACCAGAGGCAGTGCCACAGATCACGTTCAACCCAGAGTCAACTCAAAGAAAGGGTCAAACTCGTTCTTCTGCTATACCACAAAAATGTGGAATGCCTTACCGAAGGCCATAAAGGAGTGTGGATCACTAGCATCCTTTAAAATTGCCCTAAAAAACCACTTACAGGCAGCAGCCGTTCACAACTGGTAAAAACCTAGCCCAACCCTACCCTCCCTGCCCCTTCCTTGTATATACTGTACATACTGATTGTTTAGACTTACTGTTACCTGCCCCTTCCTTTAATATATTGAATATACTGTACTTACTGATTGTATAGACCTACTGTTTTCTTTTTCTTTCTTTTTTTCTTTACGTGTCTACTGCATAGTACTGTGTTCTATTTGTCTGTCATTCAATGTTATATGAGATACTTAAATGGTTTCCTGTTGAAATAAGCTTAGTCTTTTCATGGATCTCCTTTTAGTAGACCTTGTACCAGTGAACTGTACCGTCATGAATCTGTACATTTTCCTATGCAAACTTCTAATAAAGCCTTCAATCAATCAATATCCATAATTGCGACCGTAGGGAGCTACTTACCGTAGAAACCTCCACCGGCTGTGAGTGAGTCCGTCACACGTCACACGTCACACTTTTTCCCTGCTTATATCTCCGCACCCGTTGACCCGATCCATGCCAGATTTTACACACACACACACACACACACACACACACACACTCCTTGCCTGCCAAACTACAACCTCCAAGGACCCCCGGAGCCCCAGGGACCCCCAGGTCCCTGGGGGACCCCCAGTTGTAAAAGATGACCAAATGTGCAAAAATGACCAAATGACCACCCCAACGGGGCTGCTCACGGGGAATTCCCGGGGACCACCGACTCCTGGTGCTCCAGAACGGATGCAAAAGTGGTGGCGCCCCCAGTGGAGGACCCCCTGCCACTGCAGCGCACATAAAATGCCGTAACTCGGGCTAGGAGCGTCCGGGAGAGCCGGGGCCGGTACCTATTCGTCCGCCAAGGCAACGCGGAGACCCCACCCCTCATTTCTCACATGGCCCTATTGTAGCGCCACCTTCAGGCCGATTTTTAAAACACATTTTTGGACACTGCTCCTACAGTTTTTGCCCTAAAATCACGAATATCACTACACAGCATGTCTACACTCATGTCATCAACATGGATCAGGAAGATTTTGGAAAAACAAATTTTTGCCCTATTTGTGGAGATAAGCCACCTACGGTCGCTTATCTCCCGATTAGGGAGTCTTACTGGTAATACATGTTTCCCTTAAAAAAAAAGCAACCCCAGTGGTGGTGCTAGAAGAGGGGCATGTGAGAAATGAGGGGCGGAGGTTGTGATGTGCCAGGCAAGGAGAGTGTGCACAGTTTGACATGGATAGGGGCAGTGGCGCTTTCGAGGCCGGACTCGAACGGACGCCGTGTAGCCACTATATTTCCCACACGTGCAGGAACGGCACGGAACAGTGCTTGCGCTTTGCATGCTAGAATGCGTCCCCTTAGATTTGAGTGACGACGCGCCATATAGCCTATGCCTATCTAATCAAATTTGCATAACAAGTTTACCAGGTTGCAGTGAGTGGAGTGGTGAGAGCGCATCCCCCATAGATTCACAAGCCCAGGCTATCTATTCATATGGTCTTTAACACCTAGGACCTACTGTTCCAGTGGGTGACTGACTGTGTGTGCATCTCTGCGTCCTCATGGCTCCATTACTGTGATATGTAGGCTACTGTTTGAGATTCATTCAAAGCAAACTTTGTTTCTTCACTGTAACGCTGTATTTTCTAATTGAATTAAATTAAACTAGAAAGTAAAATCCTAAGTAACAATGCAAATATTATTAAGACTAGAAACGTCGTTTTTGTTTCCCCACCATTAGATCTGCTTTCTAAATAGCCTCTATAGGCGCGTGCACGTGACGTCAATAAATGACCGTCCGCCCTGAAAAGAAAATCCCAAAGCACCACTGGATAGGGGCAACGGTGGCAGAGATATGAGCAGGGGCAAACCTGTCGGTATAATCACGTTGCACATTACTTATACCAGATATAGTAATGCACTTGTAGTGGCAGCCATTAGCCATTTAAAGGGAAAGGGAGAGTATTAATGGGAAATTAAATCTGCTGCAGCACAGCAAATGTATTCCAGTACTACAGATAGAGGCATGCGACCTGGGCCAAACAGTGAATGGAGAAACCCCCTAAAAAATCTCCCCACTCTCAAAGGAGACCCAACTATAGGTGACACACATACACACACACCAGGTCCTGCGGGCAAGTCAATCCAAGCAGGGTTGTCACAAGTGGGGGAAAAGTGGGACTGAGTTACTAGGGCCCAAGGTGGAGGGGCCTTCGTTATTTTATACTTTAGCTATTGAAAAATAGCAGATATACAAGCTCACAGTGCGGCACCGAGTACCTCGCTGCAAGCTTGTAAATCTGCTATTTTTGAAAGGCATGAAAATGTGTGCAAATCTTTGAATATATGTATTTTTTTAAGCGAACATTTGTAACTTAAATTTTGCTTCTGGGGGGGTTGAGATGGGGGTCTGTGGCCAAATACATATCATTTTGGGGGTCCTTCACATGAAAAGGTTTGAGCACCACTGACATAGAAACATGCATTTTTCAAAAAACCTTAGAAGGATTTGAAATATTCAAAGACTTGCACACATTTTCATCTTCCCGCAGTGCTTTTCACACAAAACAAGCAAAACCTCTGTGAGCAGCCCGATCTAACCCTAACCCTAACCCTAACCCTAACCCTAACCCTAACCCTAACCCTAACCTTAACCTCAGTGAGGGGACATAGGGCTGAGGGAACATAGGCCGCCGTTTTTGTTCGAGCCCTTATTCGATTTCTAATTAGAACATAATGTAGGTGCTTGTTTCTGTCTAATGAAAATTAGACATATTATTTCTTATTTCATAATATTATTTCTTATTACAAACACATTATTTCTTATTATGGCTTTATTCTGTACTGTAAATTAGGGTGGAACCGACATTCCTTAGGCTGTCAAGAAGCCATGGTTCTTACTATACTCCTAAAAGTTTGTCCAATTTTATACTACAGTATAACAGGTTTATTTGGTGATGCCTCATTAGCAAGGCAGACACAATGTGGGTGCTTGGAGAGAATGTGCTTTAAAAAAGAAGGTGCAGACTTGACCCCTGTCTTTTAATTATTAATTTAACCTACAGAGATACAGATTATGTTTTAGATCAGGGGTTCCCAAACTTTTTTTTGTCTCAGGGCACCCCATAAATATTTTTTTAATCCGAGGCACCCCTACATTATAATTTTCACTCCCAGCACACAATGACGATATGCTATAAATATACAGTAATTATAATAGCATATCGTCGTTGTCGGGTGGAAACCTTGTATGTCCAAAACCGTTCGTTTTGTATTTATCATCTATAAAATGTACTAAACTAGTGAAAACAGCAGATCTACTAGCACTGCTTGTAGATCGGCTGTTTTCACTAGTTGTGTGCGACGGTCTTGTATGATGAAGCAGGGCTTTGCTTTACCAAAAGATGTACACATTTGAAACTTGGAGATGCAAGGTTTCTGCCCGACAGTGAAGATATTTTAGTGACTATGTTGCGAGGAAAACGTTGAGATAATAGCCATTTTGGTTAGAACGGACTGCAAATAACTTTGTACTTCAAGTTTAAAATGATATTAAATATTTTTTCAAGTGTCCAAATAAATTCCAAATATTATCAAGTTATCTCGCGGCACCCCTGGACTGCGGTCACGGCACCCCAGGGTGCCCCGTCACCCACTTTGAAAACCCCTGTTTTAGAAGAAAGGAGGAGGCCACATTACTCATAGCCACACGAATGCAAATATACTTAAATACAGAACCAACATTTCGAACTAAAGTAGGTCTTCTTAAAGGCATGACATAACAGCAGGGGTGTCGCACCAAATTCTGGGCCCTGTGTACAAGGATTCACTGCGGGCCCCCCATGAATGTTCTTCATAGGGGGAGGGGGTTCATACCCATTTAGACTGGGAACTCATTATTACGCGTTATTTTATGCTTTAACTATTGAAAAATAGCAGATCTACAAGCTCCCAGCACTGAATATTTTTGACCCGAATCTATAAATGTCTTCTAGGTTTTTTGAACCCCCAAAATGATATGCATTTGGCCACTGACCCGCATCTCAAAATATTTAGTTCCAGGGACCCCCAGAAGCAAAATCTGAGTTACAAATGTTTGCTTAAAAAATACATATATTCAAAGATTTGTTTTTGCACCCATTTTCAAGACTTTTCAAAAATAGCAGATCTACAAGCTAAAGTAGCTAAAGTATAAAATGATTAAGGCCTCTCCACCTTGGGCCCTAGTAACTCAGTCCCACTCCCCCCCCCCCCCCCCCCCCCCCTTGCGACGCCCCTAGCTGCACACAAGCTTATGAGAGCATGCTCTTTCATTAAAAATCGATCAGTCCCTAACTGTTTAAACATTAGAGGAAGATGGCAAGGAAACTTTGAACATGCTGTCAGCTGTAATCAATAATTTACTGAGTGACAGCGCCACAGAGGCCACAGGTGCTCTCCAGGGACATGCAGAGGGAATTTGAGGGGCAGGGTCTGGAATTCAAAAAGGGCTTATTTAGCCCCGGCAAAATATATACATTTTTACATTTCTACCCAGTTTTAGAGTAATATCTCATTTTAAATGAACACTAGGAATCTAGGATTATACTGCAAAATAAATTGCTCCTTTCCTCTCAACACATCTTTGCGAGAAGAGCAACAACAACCCCCCAGCCTGCTCTAACAAATCAGTAGCCTAGAATTACTGATAACAAAGATAAACTAGAAGCAGTGCTCTTCCGAGCACAGGTTATTGTGGCCCCCTGGTTGCTCTAAATGTGAAAAGGGTGCCATGTCATTGAGTCATTTTTGTTCCAAAAATGTGTTTGCTAAAATTGAGCTGCAGGTGGCGCTGTAACAGGCCAATGAGAAAAGAGTGGCATTTGTTCCTTAACCTATTGGGAATGTGCATGCAAATCGCAAGCTGCGTTTATGATTTAAGGCATTTTGTTCAAAACAGACCAATCCTGCAAACTTTGTAAGCCAATGTACTGTAAGCCAATTAGGATGGAATATGAAATATCGGTCAGATCAGTCTTGATCACATGACTATAGAGATACTTTGTACTGATTTGCATGATATTTGAACAAATCTGAAGGAATAATATCAAAACATGTGTTTTACATAAGACGGCCTCCTTGTGGCGCTATAAAAAGCAGATCTGAAAAATGCAGGGCAAACCTTTTCCTTGGCCTCTGGGGAGTGCGCATGAAAAGCTTTAGACTGATTGGTGGAATTATTGTTAAATACACGAATATGCCTGTTATATCGCCACCATGAGGATGATTTGAAGTGGCATTTCTTCCTCTGCAAAGTGGGAATTATGTGTGCAAAATTTCACGGAAATAGCACCCTGTGTTCATGATTTGAGCCATTTTGTTCAAAAGTGAGCACTCTTGCACATTTTGGAAGCCAATCTTAGGATCAGGATGGAATATGAAAAATCTGAAAGACCTGTTTCGTTTAATGATTATTGAGATACTGTGTATCGATTTGCGTGATCTTTGGACAAAATCTGTTGGAGTACTGTCCATAAATGAGTTTTGCACAAATCCGCCTCCTGGTGGCACTAGAACAGGCCAATGCAAAAAATTGGGGGCAGAGGTTTTGCTCTGGCACCCAGGGAGTGTGCGTGCACAGTTTCGCTGACATCGTGCCAATGGTGCCAACGGTGCCAACCGTGCCAGAGTTTTAGCCTAAACAACCACTCGGTTAATTCCAAGCCGTTTCAGATGCATTACCAAAATGCCCTTTGTTGGCAACGTGGCCTGGTGTGACCTCACACCAGTCCTCATTTCAGGAGAGAACCGTTCGGACACTACACTCACTCCGAAAATCACTGAAATGAAAGGCAAGGCTTAGAGTTAATGAATGGGTTTTTTGGGGGCTGGAAGAGACACTGGGAAGAACAAAAAACAAGAAAAAAATTAAAATGTGAAATTCATGGTGGGGCCCCCACATCTGCTTTACTGCAGATGTGGGACAATTCTTTCAACATAAAATGTGCATTCAAGTTCAGGAGAGTAAGACAGGGCCAATTCTCTTGAATGCTGCCTTCGAGTAGGGCATTGAGAGTGGGCATTGTTTTTACCGTAGTAAATGCTGCATCCATGTTTCGGAGAGGTCACTTTTTACCGACAGGCAAAAGGTCAGTGGCTCAAGCCCCCTTTGACGTCTACTGTATGTGTGCATGCATTTTTTTCTATTGATTACTCATGCCACGGAGACTTGAGTTTCTATTTTGCCTTAGGGTTATATTCCTTAAAAAATAATTTGATTACAATAAATGTACCACCATTGATTCCGGATGCGGACCCAAATGCATTTGGGTTCCCGTCCCGATTCAATGAGGGTAAATTTACTATCATCAAATTATTGTCTTAGGAATGCGACAAATACAAAAATATATTATTGAACTCAAGTCCCCATGGCGTGAGTAATCAATAGTGTAAAAGCCACAGCACTGCTTTTCTTTGTTAGTTTATAGTTATTATTTGTATTATTATATTTGTGATTATTTGTGATTATTTGTGATTATTTGGTATTATTTGGCATGTTAGTCTATTAGTTTATGAGTTAATTGTTTATTGGATTATTGGTTTGGGCACCAGGGGCATGCCACTCCCAGGCCTGATTGATTGACAGGCTATATATAGGCCTGGGTGATTGGGGAAGGGCATGCACCTGGTGGACAAATGTTTTTTTTTACCAGTGCCAGTGCCACAGTGAAGAGCCTCAGAACTAGCCTGGAGAACGTGTTTGTATGACTTTATTTTGAGAATTAAACCTGCAACCAAACTTCAAGTCGCTTTGTGGACATTGTGTGCTTGTGTGCCTGCGTACAGCCTGAAACTGGGTGCATCAGTGAGTTTGTTTAGGAGGTTCGTTTGGAACCAACAAGCTGCACTTTCAAAGTAAAAAAACCCTGTCCTTTGAGAAGCTGGACAAGGAAAGAGCTTGAGAAGTGTTGGATTGATTTGGCATTGGAAAGCCACAACACTTAAAAGGGAGAAAACAAAAGGAGATAGCGGTATGTAAGTTAACGGACACTGAAAAGCTGTACAGGAAAACGGCATAACTTTTGAAGTTATTTATTTTCGTGTTTGTCACTGCTAAAGCTCTTATTGGTGACCCGCTTGCTGCACTGCCGTCCGTTTTTATCCTTTTGTCACCGTTGGACTTTTATTGGTGATTTTTCTACATTCCATTATTAGTATTTTTGTATGTCACTGTCGGACTTTTATCTGTGACATTATTGTTGTTTAGCCACTGCCACTGCCGTTTTATTTTTTGATAAGTTTTTCCACTGGACCCTGTGAGCTGCACCGCACTTTAGGTGGGCAAAATGTCAGACTGGTGGGGTTCTGATGAACCTCCTGAGCTCAGTCCAGAAGTTATTGAAAAAATGTCAGACTGGTGTTATGCTGATGAACAGAGTCCAGAACCCGGTGACTGGTCGGATGATGATGACCCACCACCAGAACTAAGTCAGAAGGTCATTGACGAAATGGTGAAAAGATATGTTGCTAACATTCAGGAGGAGAACACGGTGAACACACCGCTTGCTTCCTCGTGTGAATGTGCAGCTCCAAGCCAGATGCAGGGTCTGGGGGAGCGCAGAGGGAGTTTTACCGCAAGTGTGGAGGGGAAGACACCTCCAGGAGAGGACAGAGAGACGTGGCAGGGAGAGGAGGCAAGTGTCTCACTCCCAGAGTCTGGGCTGAAGGACCCAGAGGCTCTGGAAAAGGTTCTGGAGCTGAAGGAGACCCGTCAGGAACAGCTGACCGACACCAACCCTGCAAACGACGACGACGGTGAGATGGCTGAGGAGATGGGCGGCTCCTCGGCTGGCAGCGATGTCGCATCTGCAGATGATGATGATGGACTTATGTCCAAAAAAGATAAAGGCCCCAAGTATAGGAACCTAAAGAAAGGGAACAAAAATCAGCGTGCCCAGGAGAAGAGGGTGCAGATGGATCGGAGGGAGAACGAGAAGATCTATGTGCCAGAAGAAAGGGACATCCACTTACTCTGCTTTCTGTGGTGGCTCGAAGGCTATATCAAGTCAAGACTTCTCCAGCCATGACCAGCGAGCCATCTCTAGCCTGACCAGTGAAAAGCTCTGTTGCTGAGCCTTTCACCCCCTCTCCATCTATATCTCTTTCTTTTGCAGTGTCATCGAAAGAACGAAGATTCAGTCAAGATTAAATACAATACACATACCACATACCCTTGATTAATGATTCTAATGTTTATGGCTTCTTTAATGTTTTGTTTGTAATTGGTCATATAATTCCCAATTGGGGTGGAGTGTAAAAGCCACAGCACTGCTTTTCTTTGTTAGTTTATAGTTATTATTTGTATTATTATATTTGTGATTATTTGTGATTA
Source organism: Nannobrachium achirus (assembly GCF_963921795.1). NCBI lineage: Eukaryota > Metazoa > Chordata > Actinopteri > Myctophiformes > Myctophidae > Nannobrachium > Nannobrachium achirus. The sequence goes on along the minus strand of NC_137831.1, from coordinate 48,449,504 downwards.
TTTGGTATTATTTGGCATGTTAGTCTATTAGTTTATGAGTTAATTGTTTATTGGATTATTGGTTTGGGCACCAGGGGCATGCCACTCCCAGGCCTGATTGATTGACAGGCTATATATAGGCCTGGGTGATTGGGGAAGGGCATGCACCTGGTGGACAAATGTTTTTTTTTACCAGTGCCAGTGCCACAGTGAAGAGCCTCAGAACTAGCCTGGAGAACGTGTTTGTATGACTTTATTTTGAGAATTAAACCTGCAACCAAACTTCAAGTCGCTTTGTGGACATTGTGTGCTTGTGTGCCTGCGTACAGCCTGAAACTGGGTGCATCAGTGAGTTTGTTTAGGAGGTTCGTTTGGAACCAACAAGCTGCACTTTCAAATAGAAAAAAAAGTCATTTTGGGGGTGAAATACTCATACTAAATACTAAGTTTACATTTCTTGAAAGCACAACCCACAACACCCATTGCCACAACGGCTAACAGCCTTCAGATACCATCCGCATCCACCTGAAATGTCAGACATGTCAAATGTCAAACATGTTATCTGGTCCTTATGGTTATCTGGTCCAAGGCTCAAAACATCACACAGGTGTGCTGTTATCTTCCTCTCAACTGTCACACCTTGTATGGCATGTAGTTATTACGTTACTGTCAGAATTCCAAGCTTTCACAAGCGCCACAGCACAAGAGCAGTATATGCAATAATTACAGTCCAACTCCAGCCTTAACCCTGCTTGCAGGTGTTGGCCCATTGTTTGTAAAAGAATGTAATTGTAGATTGCAGGTTGGACAAGTTTTTATTTTTCATTTAGTTTGGAAATAATTGAGTCTACTTTTCTTTTCATGGCGTAGTCAGTAATGCTGTCGTTCACAGCTAGAAGCTACTGGGTTTGATTCCTGCCAGGGACGCTGGGGGCGTGTTCTCTCCTCCACGTCATCAGTGCCTTTACCCTAGGTGGGGTTGGCAAAAGGGCCTTATGGAGTTTGCATGTTCTCCCCGTGTCTCCTAGGGTAGGTACCCTCACAAAAAACATGCAGTAATCCTGGTCTCTATACTGCCTCCCCCTGGCCAGCCGGGGCGCCTGATGGAGGGGAAAGGAACTGGTTGGAATAACGTGTCCCTTCCACGCACTACGTCCAACCAGGGAAACTCCCCCCCTGTCAGGTGAAAAGAAGCAGCTTGCACTCCTCATGCATAGAAGGAAGCATGAGGTCAGTCCGTTGTCTCCCCAGGTTGGCAGATATGGAAGCGAATAGCTGACGTTATTCAAATGAAATGGCAAATGCGAAAATGAAATTGAAATAACAGAATTGCTTTTTCATTTTCAGGAAATGGACGCATTTTTGGAGACAAAAATTAATGTAAAATGCAATGGTGTTTACATTTTACATATACAGGTGCTCATTCTATGACTAAATTAAAATTATAAATAAAAGATCATTTGAATTTTAATTTAAAAAAATGACAGCTAATTTGTTGACAATATTAAAATGAAAATGCAATTTTGAAAATGATAATGAAATACAGAAATGCTTTTTAATCTTCAGACAATGAAAGCATTTTTTTAGACAAAAATGAATGTATAATGCAATAGCATTTCCATTTAATGTACAGTTGTGCTTATTCTATGACAGCATTAAATGTATATATAAAAGGTCATTTGATTTACCATTTTCAAAAAATGCCACGCTAAATATTAGACAATATTAAAATGAAAAGGCTATTTCGAAAATGTAATTTAAATAAGGGTAATGCTTTTTATTTTTAAGCTAATAGATGCATCTTTTGAGACACAAATGAATGTATAATGCAATAGCATTTACATTTCATCTCCATGTGTGCTCAATCTATGACAGATTGTAAAAGCAAACGCAAACCACATTGCTATTTCATTTTCAAATTGTCGCCGCTCATACCCTGACAGAATTCAAATGGTCCTTTGGCTAAAGTGATGGCGCAGGAAAGTGACGTCATAGGAGTAATCCTTCAACGCTGCCTGCTTATAACCTTGACGTACCCAAACCGTACAGTAGGTGGCAGTGTACACGTACGGTACTGTCTGCCCGAGCGTCACTCAGTCAGTCAGTAGTGCACTCAGAGTCAGCCAGTCACTCACTCCAGCGAGGAGTGTGGAGAATTAATGGATGGTATCAAAAAATAAACGTTTAATGTTATGCACCGTATTCACGCACAATTCTTACTGCACCATCTTGGTTGCCATCTGCGTTGGAGCAGCAACAAGAACAGAAGGACTGTTTACCGCCATACCGTAAGGTAAAGAAGTAATGAACATGTTTAGGTAACGTTAGCTTTTAGCATCAAGCTACGCCACGACGTCTCCTGTATGTTTTGATTGTGACAAAGAGACCCCCGATTGGGACCAGGGCGCTCATGTAGACTGTAGAGAATTCCACAACGTTGTAGTATGTTAACTGTCGGTGGGGAAAGAGAAAGTTAAGTTGTGTTGTTTTTTCAGAATTCCTTAAGATGAAACAATTCGACCCCACTAAGTATGTAAATGTATGTTAGTAAGCCTTGCTGAGCCATGAGGCCCATATAGGAGCCCATCTCCTCTTTCTGTAGCGTGGTGCGTGAGGCAGGCATATATATTCATTGATTGATTTATTGAAAGGAAACTATTATAACAGTTCCATGACAGTACAGTTCACTGGTACACGGTCAACTAAAAATAGATCCTAGTAAGCACCCCCTGGACATCTTTTTTAATGTTCGATTCTTGTTTGTATATTTCCAGACATTTAATACCTTTGGCTCTTTCTAACCCTAACCTCAGTAAAACCAGGCATAATCCTAACCACCGTTGGAGTAATCTACACTAAATGTCTAAATGACAAAGATGTTCTACATGTCAGGAAACTTGTACAAGCGTAGCTACACATTTTACCTATCTGCTTGTAGACCTATGCATTGAAATGTGATTATTATGCTTTGTATTTTTACTCTTGTGTTTTTTTTAACAATCAATTTCATAGATTTAATCAAACCGCCTTTCAAATGTTATGGTTGACTTATTTTTATGAATTAAAACCAATTTGAACATGCACATCTCCATACATAATAAAACGCAAAACTCTTTATGTATTTAGTTATTAATATTATTATTATTACCTAAATTAATCAATACCAAGCAATACCACCCACTGGCAGCAGCCAATGTATCCAAACAATATTTGGTGATCTGATTGTATTAAAAAACACCAATCTTGCCAACACTGCAGCTGCAGCTTGAATTGTTGTCCTTCTATCTGTGTTTGTTTGATAACAATCCACATAGACATGCTATCAGCTGAGCTATTCTGGAATTATGTGCAAGGAATTTAAGTGTTGATTCATTTGGAAGCGCTCTTGGTCCTTTGTGGCACCTTTTTCTAAATTGCACATAATAAAGGAGACTGGGATTTTGCGTTACAGAAAACCAGCAACTCAAACAATTAACAGAATAACCTGCACAGAATTTCTTGACAGAAAATCGTTCATAACCCGTTTACGGTGGATTGATATCAAACAAACACTTCGCAGATGGAAGATAATAATTCAAGCTTTCCATACAGCCACAATGTTGGTCAGTTGCAATTTGGCTACTCCATACTACAGGCTACAACATAATTGGGTGGGATGTGATGTACACAATACTTATTGTGGCTTCTATTTCAGGTGAATCTGCTTTTGGGGATGGTGTGAATTCGAAAAGCCATTTATTTTTAATCAAGATGGACAATATGGAGTCTGCATTTGATCTGAAACTTGTTGAGTTTTCAAAATGTGTATTGTTTATTGACTGGAGAGACCGTGAGACCCACGTTAACCCATTCAGGCCGGGAACAAATTTTAGTGTATTGGAGGGGCTTACATACCATACATGTACAGTATGTAGCAACATATTAGTTTTTTTAGGCAAATTTCTGATTTAGGCCTAACTTAGGCCTTATACTTATACTATAGAAAACATTTAAGTCGATCTATTTGTCTGTCTCTCTCTCTCTCTCTCTCTCTCTCTCTCTTAGAAAACACAGGCAGAACACTTCTTTTCAATGGAGCAGATGATCACAAGATCCCATCTACATCTACTTTTTGAAGAAGGCAATCTGTTGAGGGCAGCTGGACTATCATCAAACCTTTCATTCATGGAGTCCAACAGGACAGGAGCTCAAATTGCCCAGACCAAGACTGAGGTCCAAGGAGGGCAAAAACATTGTATCCACAATTTTCCTCGGGGGTTTACTGGAGACTATCAGGACCAAACTTCCGGGTTTAACAGCAGACATACAAGCTCACGTCGCGTCGCAGATGCAACCCGTTGTGAGCTTGTAAATCGGCGGCGGAAGATCGGTGCAAACGTCTGCGCAATGCACTATGGGGCGTAGGAAAATCGTGGATAGGACAACCAAAGTTCTCAGTGATGTTGTGGTTCAAAGGTCATGGGCATTGGTTTCCACACAGTAAACAGGAGTTGGTTACTAGAGAACTCGCACAGCCTGGCCTGCACACCACACCTCCAGCAAGCACCCCTCAAGGAACCCAGAGGGTCCCTGAACCCCACTTTGAGAACCGATGTCATACAGGCTATACTTCTGTCTTATTCCCATGTGTGTTAAGTACCATGTTTCCAGGAAGTGGCATATCCAGTTCCTGTTCAGTCCTATTGATTGTCTCAGCAGCTGATTTGAATAGTGAGCACAATTGACATCACATTTATGTATGTTTAGTGTTTAGTGTTCAAATTTGCTGCAGCACCAGTGATAGAAAAATGAACCAGAACAGGAAATGGGTGTGCCACCCTATGGGATCCTGGGACTACAGTTGTGCACAGAGTTGTTATTTTGAATATACAAGCTCATAACATTCTCCACATTGAGCTTGTAGATCTGCGATTTTTTTAATCCTTTGTGCAACAATCTTCTATGTTGATGTATAGTTAATTAATCGATTCTCAATCATGTAAGGTCCTGGACTCCTGGTGCTCAATGCAAACCTTTTGTAAACTTATATACAACATGTTAATTAGAAAGTCTAAACACAAATGCTTTTAAAAGTCCACTTCTGAAATATGACCATGTATCCTTCAATTTTCAGAGGTTGAACAGTTAAAAGCCCCCTTTCTCTAGTAATAGATGGTAGGTATATCTCATTATCTCTCATGCTTTCCACTGAAATTACACCAGAGTGAGTTTTACTTTTGGGTTCAGCTGTGCAATTCGGGTGTCGTATTCCCTTTACATGTACTTGACATGGGGACATGGATTGCTGAGGTGGTGGAACTTTGAGATTTTGTCCAGCACGGTAGACAAGAACTGATGTTCACTGAACTCTGCTTCACTTATAATAGAAACAAAGTATCGATTCAGATCAAAGCAATTTTTTGTTCATACAATTAGTTACAATAATTGGCTAATAGTATGCATGTTTTTATTATATCTTCTGTCCTAGTAACTCAGTCGATACATCATTCTGGGTTTTGACTCCCAGGCACCCACAACTCAACATATGAGTAACTACTGTAATGGGAACTGACAAGTTAACATTATGAAACTAACATGCATTCAAGTACTGGGAGCTGACAGTAGGTGTGGTGGTGTTCCACCATCGAGTGCATTAAGGGTGTAAGACACCCCAATTGCACAGCTGAACCCGAAAGTAAAACTCACTTCAATGTACTTTCAGTAGAACGCATTCAATGAGATATACCTAGCCTAGCTGAGCTAGACATCCCCAGCATGTTATAACAGCGGTATCTATACTGCAGTTAGCTGCATTAGTATATAGGCTGGCCCCAGGCTAAGATATACCTACCATCCGGCTTCCAGTACTTGAATGCATGTTAAGTTTCATAATGTTGGTTACCTAAATGTTAAACTACTGTTTCCAAAATTCTGCTGCACAAGTGATAGACCGAGAGGTAATTTGCTTATAATTGTACATTAGAGTCTAATGTATGACGGTCCTGCATTCACGGGACTGAGTCCTGTTGTTGTCGTGCAACTAATTGAAGGTACACAGATTGATATTTGCATACTAGTTCATACATAGACATGACTCGCACGAGTGTTCTGGTAGGGCAGCTGTACAGGATTTGCAGAGCATTGACATCACAAGTAGATGAAGTTGCTTGTTTTGCATACTTTACTTATTAGGTCAATATTAGGTCAGCTGGTGCCCTGTCTTTAAAGGTGATAAAAAGAACTTGCCAGCCCTGGACATCTGTGACTGCCCCAACGTGGAGGTGGTGTCTCTAATTTAAAATACAATCATGAGATTGGATTTTACTTTTACAACAGCATGGTTCCTATGTGGAGTTCAGACTTCAGTGTGATGGCAGCATGTCAACAGCACCAGCTTGGTATGACATCAGGTGTGTGTGCGTGCGTGCGTATCATATGTGTATAATAACGAATTGAAATGTAATTTATCTCATACAATTAAAAATTAATCTAATAGTATGTTTTTATTATCTTATTTTACAACTGTTCGACCCTAATTACTCATTCACCTTGATTTTCATGGTTCTTGGTTTCATTCCCAGGCACTCACAACTCACGAGTAACTAATGGGATCGGATGTAAGAACTATTTTTGGGGTTTTATGGCTTTCACTATACTACCTTTCAAAGACATTGTGTATTCTTTTTTTGTTGTTGAATGTCCATTTACACTTGCAGTCTCATCCAGCCTGAATCATATCTGCGCCACATCCAAATTCGAATCAGATTGCCGCAAAATGCCAGAGAAATGGCAGTTTGACACCCCTGCTTTAAATGATCACATGGAACAAGCCAGATTCCAATCTGGATGTGACACAGATCTGATTCAGGCTGTATTTGGCTGCCAGTGTACTGTAAATTGGGCCATAGTAGACCTGCAGATAACTCTGTTATTAAAGGGAAACCGTTTTTAGAACCTAAATCCGTATGGAAAATAATACGCCCAACAGGTTTGATGCCATTCCATATTTTGTGTCGAAAACAGAAGATATAGCACTTGAACAGAAAAGTGTGATTTTTGTTAAATCTGAGAGATTTTGCTTAACAAGATGTAAAGGAAATGTAATGCCAGATGTATGAAAGTGATGGAAAAAATAAATTAAAAAGATTGTTGTGCTATCTGCATTTTGATGTCACTCTTTCTCACCACCTCTTGGACCTACACTCGCATTTAGCCAAAACATTTAAATGTTGATTTGATTTGCTGGTTGATTTGGAGTCAGAGTGTGGATACAAACTGCCAATGAGATACAGTAGTAGCTGTACTTGGTACGTAGAACTGGAAACATTTTCCAGGCATTGAGAGCATTAAATGCTAACAGACCTCACTTGACATTTTCTACATCTTGAACTTTTTCATGTATCCACATTTCCTGTCTCAGTTATGCAAACAATAATTAACACCAGCACATCTGTGTCTCTGCAGAGAATGATGAGCCTCTGATAGCCTTTGGTTGTTGGGTCAGCTGAATGTAGAAGTACAGTAGAATATACTTTGTGATGAACAGCTTCTTTATACTTAATATGTAGCCTGCCCTTGAGGAACATCAATCATAGCTAATACCAATTTCCTGACCATAATTGAGAATTAGTGTATCTTCATAGTGTGCATTTCCTCATTTGATAGGAAATGGCTCATATTGGCTTTGTTTTCATCCTGTACAATTAAGCTATATAGCTTTGAGGAGGTTTTTGGTTTCCACTTTTGATTTTTGGTGTCTTCATCATCATGTGTCAGTCTTAAAAATGGTCAGGTATCCTCTGCCAAGGTTCTACATTCAAAAGTACCAACGTCTTAGCTTATTGTGAGAGGCCTGCATATTACATGAATGCCTGAAAATTGGCAGTATCGGTGTTACGAAGGCTTTCCACATCCTCTGGCTTGTTACCTTCTAAATTGGTATAACACATGGATTCCCATTTATGGAGATGGCTGAACCTCCACGTCTGACATCACAGACTCCAGATATGGATATAGCTGAGTCACTCTGACATCACAGGAATGACTCAACCCACTCAGCGAAGGGTATATAAAGACCCGCATTCTCCGGGCAAGTTGAGATCTAACAGCGCTCCCCAGGATCTCCCAACAGGACTCCTCCCAGCACCGGACACCACCGGAAAACAGGAAAACAAGACACTGGACAATAGGACACAGGACATCGGACACTGGACAATAGGAAATTGGATATTGGACAACGGATACAGACCTATCCATGATTCTACCTTCATCCAAGGACACTTCAACCTCAACCAACTCATATTCAGTTCCCAAGAGGGCCTAAGGGCCTTAGAAAGCTGTGCTGTAACAGGAGAGAGGTGGAAGGGAGGCGGGAGAAAGCCGCACCCACCTCGGGGCACTGTCACTGAAGGGAGTTACCTGCCAATGTGCCTGCTTGATCAACCTGATATGTGATTTGAGTCCACCTGTGAGGGCACCTCCCCAAACATATAAAGCAGGCACACTGGGCTGTTTCACCTTCATTCCTCTCCTCTCTGTGCAGCGGGACACAGTTTCAAGCAGGAAGACTATCCATTCCACACTAAATGCCTGTCAGTCATTGATATGATGAAGTGCCATATAGTAATTTTAGTTGCTTCCATAGCTCTGTACCCCGAGCCTGGCCTGGCATGCATGATTGACTATACAATGGCATAGAAATTGACCACTTTAATTCCCTGTAAAAGGAAGAAGTTAAGTTTGATTACAAGTACTCGATTACTTTCAAAGCCCTAGGCAGCGCCTTACCTGGGCTTCCCTTACCTGTGAAGAGTAAAAGTAACTCACCTCGTACTTACCTTACTGGCACCTGTCCTGGGTACCCTCAACAGCTACCTAAATACTCACCGTGACCCTACCTGCTAAAGTATCAGATTACCTACCTGCCTGAGTACTTACTTTGGCCCCTACCTGCTAGGATTATCTAAGTACCTTACCTGCTGCATACTCCTGAAAAGTACCCAATCACGTACCTCCTGGTCAGCTACCTCCGCTCCTCCAGATGACGAGTATCCTACCTGAGTACTAGTGCCTCCTGGAGAAGAACTGCCTGCTGTGCTTGCCTTTTCAGTTGAACATTTAAGAACCTTTCAATTACCTTTTTGCAGTCTCCTTCTCTAAATAAAACGCCCTGTTAGCGGCTTAACCTGTGAATTTGACTTGTGTCTTGCTTCCCGTTCCCCACAGTGTACACATTTTTACAGTCTGTGTTGATTCCCTTGACACATCACTGTGACATAACAAGTCCATATATGGGTATTCCCCATAATCCATTTTATGCCCATATATGAAGATCCACAATGTCATTGATATATCACTGGGGCCCATATCTGTGTGGCTGGTTCAGATGGGGATCTCCATGTGGGCATAAAAGATAATGTATGTTTCGATGTCATGGGAACCACTCAAACATATGTCTTTTATGCCCATACATGGAGATCCCTGATATCATCAATATTAAGCCCATACCTAATGACTTCATATGTGGGAATGCCCATATACTTTACTATACTATATATACTAATATACTATAAGACAGCCCATCTGTGCGGCTGGTTCAGACAGGGATCTCTCCATGTATGGGCATTGGGCATAAAAGGGATGTACTATATAAAGTACATGGATCTCCATTATATGATCTCCATGTAATATGTGTAACTGCCATATAACTGGTCCGATAACATCACTGGCCAGATGGAGAAGGCCCATAGTGTCTTGGGGAAGGGGCTGGGGGGAGGGGGGAGGATGAGTAGGCTTCGGCGTGACTGCCCTCTGACCTCTCCCCTCCCCCTATCGTCGTATTACCTTGCAGTAATAGTTGTAGTACAAGGAATGCAGGATATAAAACTTTTAGCTTCCATACTATACTACACACCACACGAGTGAAAAGACATAAAAGCTCATTGGTTTTATATGCAACAAAGGTTATCAGCACAATCACCATACCTATGTGATGTGTTTCACATCACATTTTTGTATAGATCTCTAATTCTGTATAGTGTTTCGTCTGGCTTTTGAGTGAACAGAAAAAAAAGATTAATTTTTCACAGGTTTCATCAAATCAGGAGACCACTCATACAGGAAATGATGACAACATTTGGAACAGTAGAAGGCTGATTAAATGGTAGGTCTAATTCAGGGGTCTTCAACCTTTTCATGCCAAGGACCCCCTAGGTGGAAGAGGGGAGGTAGGGACCCCCACATTTATAAAATTATAGACATTAAACCTTTTCATAGATATAGCTTCATAGACTTGTTTGACAGACCGACCCCCTTGTTGAAGGCTCAATTTAGCTATATTCCATATCCATAAATCCCAAAGCTAAACTTCCATATTTTATTTTTTTAAATGAAAAGAGCTATTAGGCCTACCATATTAATATTTAAGCGACATTTCATATTCATAAATACGCATATAGACCCCCAGCTCGGGCAGACCGTACCTGCACTGCAGTCCTGTACGTGTACACACTGCCACCTACTGTACGGTTTGGGTACGTCAAGGTTATAAGCAGGCAGCGTTGAAGGATTACTCCTATGACGTCACTTTCCTGCGCCATCACTTTAGCCAAAGGACCATTTGAATTATGTCAGGGTATGAGCGGCGACAATTTGAAAATGAAATAGCAATGTGGTTTGCGTTTGCTTTTACAATCTGTCATAGATTGAGCACACATGGAGATGAAATGTAAATGCTATTGCATTATACATTCATTTGTGTCTCAAAAGATGCATCTATTAGCTTAAAAATAAAAAGCATTACCCTTATTTAAATTACATTTTCAAAGTAGCTTTTTCATTTTAATATGGTCTATTATTTAGCGTGGCCTTTATTGAAAATGTTAAATCAAAGGACCTTTTATTAAATGGAAATGCTATTGCATTATACATTCATTTTTGTCTAAAAAAATGCTTTCATTGTCTGAAGATTAAAAAGCATTTCTGTATTTCATTATCATTTTCAAAATTGCATTTTCATTTTAATATTGTCAACAAATTAGCTGTCATTTTTAAAATTAAAATTCAAATGATCTTTTATTTATAATTTTAATTTAGTCATAGAATGAGCACCTGTATATGTAAAATGTAAACACCATTGCATTTTACATTAATTTTTGTCTCCAAAAATGCGTCCATTTCCTGAAAATGAAAAAGCAATTCTGTTATTTCAATTTCATTTTCGCATTTGCCATTTCATTTGAATAACGTCAGCTATTCGCTTCCATAGGCAGAGGGAGTGTAGCGCCCAGGATTAAATTAGATAATTGACACTGGGTGAAAAATGGATTACAAAATCGTGGAAAAAAAAAATATATATGTGTGTGTGTGTATGTTTTGGGGCTATTATGCCTTTATTGATAGGACAGTATAGACTGACTGGAAAATGGGGGGAGAGATGGGGAGTGACACGCAGCAAAGGTAGTCGGGATCGGGAATCGAACCAGCAACACGCTGTCAGGCTACACCGCGCCTATAGTATGCGCCTGGACCAGTAGGCCAGCGGACACCCTATCTTCACACAATTTAACTTGCGTGGTTTGACAAGATCTCAAGGGTAATTGAATATGTACTGACTGGGCTTGTTTATATGCTGAAAACCGTCTCTTTCCAACTTCTATATTTAAAAAGGAAAGTGGAATCAATATTGGCGTCTTGGGATCCCATTGCGGGAAGGACTAATTGAGTTGAATTGTGCTGACTGTAAGTGTTCTTCTCCTCATTAAACGGATCAAATACGATACAGCAGTCTGTGTGCATGTGCACACTGACACTATGCTAAATAACTGTATGAATTAATTACTTTGGTTCTATACTGTGTGACTAGACCTGTGTAGTCTACAAGCTCATGTGCCACGATACAATGTGCTGTGAGTTTTTATCATTGTACGACAAATTAGGATCTGGGCATCATATATTCAGTGCAAATAGGTGAACATTCAACACAAGATAAGCAATCATTCAGCTAAACATGCGTGCGACCCAGCACGTTGAGAGCTTGTTTAGTTATGGTCAATTTTTTCAGACTACTACCACGGTTACATTTTTTTCTTTTCTGGGCGAAGTAGAAAAGGTTGTTGCGACCGTTAGGTCGCAGTTACTATCAAAACCTCCACCGGCTGTCTGTCAGTCTGTCAGTCTGTCAGTCTGTCAGTCAGTCTGTCTGTCAGTCTGTCCGTCATGTCACACTTTTGCCCTACTCATATCTCTGCCACCGTTGCCCCGATCCAAGCCAAACTTTGCGCACACACTCCTTGGCTGCCAAACCACAACCTCATTTCTCACATGGCCCTCTTCTAGGGCATTCACCGAATATTCGAATATTCGAATATTCAAATACCAAATCACTATTCGATTACTGTAAATCATGTTCGAATATTCGCTGAAATTATTTATTTTTTAAGCCGTGAAAATATTTCTACAGCAGACATGCAGCTGTGAGCTCTGGTGTTAGTATTTCTCCTAATCCATTCATGTTTGATTGTTGTCAAACTTAAATCCTACTAGAGTTCTCAACGGGCCTGAAAATTAAGGCCCGGCCCTAACTGGGCCCGAGTGGGCCGGCCCGAAGCCCGGCCCGACCCTAACAATTATCATCATTTTCGGCCCGAAAACCCGAAAGCCCGAGAGAGAGAGAGAGAGAGAGAAAAAGAAACGTCGCCACTCGCCAGTAGGCAGCTGGCAGCACCAGTGTCTCAAATTACAACAGTGAGAGAATGCACATATAATAGTTGGCGAAATGGCAACTTCACGTGTTAAATTGTTCATGAAACATGCAAGGTTCTGCACAAAATGTGCTAACGTTAAATCCCTGTTGTTGTCAACAGTCAATCTCAATCATACAGCTCTCATCCTCTCTCCCCCTGCCGTCGCTGCCTGCGTGATTTATGTTTCGTCCTTTTAACGGTCACGCATCAAACACAGGCAGCTGGCTCGACAGATCTATAAACCCAAAACGTGTTCATCTAGCTTGCATTCTGGGCTTGCAGATCTGTTGTTTAGTGCGCGACACGGTCGACACCACCTGACCACCATGCTTAAACATACACAACTCAGGCAACAAGCGGTGCGCTGCGGCTGTAAACCCTTTAATATAAATGCACACAGCAGCAGCAAAGGACACTTGATTAACCAGAAAGCATAATGGAATTATTAATATCTTACCAGAGGAGATGATCGTCTCTATAAGGTAAGAGGATGTCAACGTATGTTGCTTTTAGGTTGATCATGTTGATGTTGTTGTAATACAATCCTCTTAAGTCCTTGTCAATAATATCCAGGTTGGTTCCGCTTTTAAACTAGTTTTCTTGGATTTATACTTATTACAAACTTGTGAAATTGTCTGCTGCCTTTTAATTTAACATGCAGCTCTGCTCGAAACTTTCATCGTAGCCGCTCAACACAGAGCTAACGGTGACTCGCTGCTGTGCTGTGAATTTCCGTATATCCAAAGGTTTCGATTGTGACGTCATCACAACAACCAGACTGCTCTATGAGACTGATAGACTATACTTCCGTATGCGTCACCTATTATCCTTGGTCCATTGGTTAGGAACTTAGCCAGGCTGCAGTGCTGCGCTGAAGACAGTCAGACAGCGATATGCGCCTGTTCTCTTTTGCTTGAGTGACGGAGCCCGGAGCCCGGCCCGGCCCGACTAATTATTATAATTTTTGGGCCCGGCTCGGCCCGATAACGTCGGGTCGGGTCGGGTCGGTTCGGGTCGGGTCGGGCTCGGGCTGAATTTGAGAACTCTAAATCCTACCACACTAACGGCTCACTCAGTGTAGGAGGGGATCTCCAGAACAAGCAATGCTCATTGCTGACAAAAATGTGTAATACTTTAGGCTACTTGACTTTCTATTGCTGCTGATTTTCGTTCCTCTAGTCTTGTCGAATATATCCAGTTTAGAGGACACCCTTCTCTTTACAGTAGCTCTTTCGGACCGCGCTTCACCGCAACTTGCTTTGATGTCATGCTTCATATTCAACTTTATCTTATCTTATCCAATAAAGGTACAGGCGTCCATCGTTTTATTTATGATAACGGGCTGAGAGTTTCGCGACACAGATTGGAGTGGAACTGATGATCTTGTAAAGCTTGTGTGTTACTGTATACCCCTCTAAGGCCCGCATTAAGAAATACTTGAAATAAAAAATTGAAAAAAATCAGATGGTGTTGTAGGAGTCCTATTAAGAGGAAAATGTAATGTTTTTTTCAAAAAAATGTTTTTGTAAGATTTTATAGCCATAAATCAAAAATCATAAATCATGCTCCAATTTACATATGGGGGATATTTTTCACAATAATAACATATGTACATGTTCTAGACATTCTAATGATCACCAAAAAAATAGTACAGGCATTTTACTTATGTTTTTGTGAGGTATAGCTTCCATGAAAAAGTGAGATGTTGTTCGTCAAAACTCTGGAATTTCAGCGGGTGTGGCGGGTGTGAATGTCAGCCCCTGTGGGGGGTATTTATATGCAAATATTGTGGCCAATGGCATTGTAATACTAAACAATAGAATCCAATGGTGGTGTTTAGGTGGTAGGGGGAGCTAAAATAAAATGATTTAAACCTTTTTTTGGATAAAATACAAACGTTGTAATATTACAACCGTGGGCCTTAGAGGGATACTGTAGCATGTAATCATAACACATCTTAGCCTTGACTGTTGTATTGGTCGAAACTCAAGTCACACCAGTCTTCATTAACATTGGAATGGGTCTCTGACTCGGTACATATTAATGGTCTGCTAAGTAGCGGAGGTGTTAACGACATGCGTGAAGTCATTAACATAACGTGCATCCCATCAAACAATCACTATAATGCCTGGATCCCGAGGCTAAACAATCAACAATACAACACTGCTTGTAACGAACGAAGGATGGGCAGTATAAATGTGGTTGTTGTTGAACATAGATAGGATAGGCTTGAACAGTCATTTTCAGAGTTTTCCTAGTAAAATGAACTCGTTTCTCCTCGCAAGTTTCATCAGCATGTTTATGCTATGTTCAGTCGTAAGACAGTGCAGCGTGTCAAAAATAGCAGCGTTTCAAAAATAGCAGATCTACAAGCTCACAACGCGTCTATCCCCGACGCATTGTGTATTTGAGGTCTGCTCTCTGCAGCTTGAGTTCCTCATCCACTATGCAGTGGAAACCTCTCACAGCCAATCGATGTCTGTTATTTCACGCACCCTGCTTTTTGTCCCGCCTACAAAAGTTAACCCGTTAATTGCTGGTTGTTTTCAAGGCTTGCAAATGAGCGTTTTAATGAGTTATTATTACATATAGTGTATAGATGATGTTTTATTTATGATTCTGTACAGTTTTTATTTTTTTTATTTTTTATTTTTATTTTATTTTATGTGTTTTTATGTGTCTTGTTATTAATGGACCCTGTGTCTTCTAAATAAAGTTGATTGATTGATTGATATAGTGGAATACTTGACTATTAGAATACTTTGAGGTCGAATAATTCGAATATGTGACCGCTCGTGGTGTTTTGAGACACAACGGGGCCATGGTCATTTTTCTACTTTTTACATTTTACGAAACTACAGAATGTAAGCTTTCATATGATGTATCATTAATTGAAATTGGATAATATTTGAAGAAGATACGGTCATTTGAATCTTGTTGATCCAGAAACAGCAAAGGAGAGAAAATGCCCTTCAAAGGTTTCTCATTTTAACACCTTTTCCAGGCCCCAGATAATGGGAGTGACATAGTAGTTAACCCCACCTCTAACCACTCCCCCAACCACTCCCCCACTAGCTGTCAACTGTCTGTCAATACTTGAAATTTCACAAGACAGGCCTTCAAGCCAGTAGATCAAATAATACTCATGAATGGTATAAAGTAATTAAGTAAATGTACTTAAGAAATCTACTTAAGTATACTTTTGAGGATAGGTATTTGTTCTTACTTGAGTATTTACAGTTTCCAATACTTACTCTACTATACTGTGAGCTTGTAGATCTGCTATTTTCAAATTAGTATTTTCTACTTTTTGAAAACAATTTGAAATGAAAGATGGCTACTTCATGATGTATTAATAGGCTACTAGTACTATTTGTACTTTAAGTACATTTTGATGGAAATACTTTTATACTTTTACTCAAGTCAATTCTGAATAACAGACTTTTACTAGTAACAAATATTTCTGCATTATAGTATTGACACTTTTACTTGAGTAAAGATCTGAGTACTTTCCCACCACTACTCTCTTATTTCTTTGCCCAAAAATGCGTCTCTCTCTCTCTCTCTCTCTCTCTCTCTCTCTCTCTCTCTCTCTCTCTCTCTCTCCAAAGTGATGCTCACTTTACCAGTCGCTCTAATTCACCCGTCATCTCTCTCTCTCTCTCTCTCTCACGGGGACGCAACATGTTTTGTAACATGACTAGAGGTTCGCGGGCCTACGGCCCGCTCACATCTAGAGTCCACGCCCGCTTCTTTACAAAAAAAAAGTAAAAAAAAAAATCGTTCGGCCACAATAGTTCCCCCCCCCCAAATTTTGTATTTATTTATTATTATTTTTTTATTATTTTTTTTTATTCATTATTGAGGGTTTGATTTGCAGAATTAAATAACAGCCACTGAGTGCAAGTTACTGTACCTGGTTGATGTTCGAAAGTACATGTTTTTAGGTAATTTTACACACATCTTGTTGTTCATAGCTTATGTCGGTGTCAGTGGATTGATGATGGGAATACTTCTAGTCTAGTAACACATTCGAATACAGGCATGTTCCTTGTAGTTGGAGTACTTTTACTTAAGTAAAAACATTTGAGTACTTTTTGCAACTGATGTTGCCGTTGGTGTTCTAGACACACACACACAGGAGGGAGGGATAGAGAGAGGGGAGAGAGGGGGAGGGGGACACACGCGCGTGCGCGTTTGCAAGAGAGAGAATATGGAGAGAGAGAGACGATGTAGAGAGAGAGGGGAGAGAGAGGGACGAAGACGACGCAGCGAATTGCATTACTGTTGTGCTTTTACTCGAGTACATTTTACTCGAGTACATTTTAGTGATCAGATACGGCCGTAGGGTGGACATTTGAGTACTTTTTGCAACTGATGTTGCCGTTGGTGTTATAGACACACACACAGGAGGGAGGGAGAGAAAGGGGGAGGGAGAGAGAATAGGGAGAGAGAGACACGATGTAGAGAGAGAGGGGAGAGAGAGAATTGCATTACTTTTGTGCTTTTACTCGAGTACATTTTAGTGAGCAGATACGGCCGTAGGGTGGTAGCGAATAGCATTACTTTTGTGCTTTTACTCGAGTACATTTTAGATTGCAGCTACGGCCGTAGGGTGGTAGCGAATAGCATTACTTTTGTGCTTTTACTCGAGTACATTTTAGATTGCAGCTACGGCCGTAGGGTGGTAGCGAATAGCATTACTTTTTTGCTTTTTACTCAAGTAGAGCAGATAGGGGGACATGCATGGACACAGAGACAGCACCAGCGTGTGTGTTTTTTTTTACAGAAAGTAATTGCCAGTACCTTTTTGTGCTGTAGTTGGGTTTTTGGTCGTCATTGTCACTGGAGGAAAAAGTAGGTGTTGATGCTCTTGCTGTTGTGGGACTGTGCTCTAACGTTCCAACGTTCCGTGTGTCCTGTGGAAGTGTTGCGGGTTCCTAGCCAGTGGCGTCAGTTCAGAAAAAGCTAAGGTATGGCAACATGGTTGACATACCTTACCAACAGGCATGATACATTTTTTTTTTAAGAAGAAGTAGCTCCAGTCATGTTGCCATACCTTACCAGCAGGCATGATACATTTATTATTTATATTTCGAACTAACTTTTATCTTCCCCCCTGGACCCAGAGACATTCATGGATTTATACTTTTATCTTCCCCCCTGGACCCCCTGGAGCCAGGGTATGGTATATAGCTGCATACCCCTGCCATACCCAAGTACATTTATTATTTATATTTAGAACTAACTTGTATCTTCCCCCCTGGACCCAGAGACATTCATGGATGTATATTTCGAACTAACTTTTATCTTCCCCCCTGGACCCAGGGTATGGTATATAGCTGCATACCCCTGCCATACCCAAGTGACGCCCCTGATCCTAGCGATTAGCGAATCGGCATAGAGGTGGTCGGTATTTTTCCGTACGTTCTCCCTACCGTTGAGTTGAAGTTGAGTTGGAGTGGAGGCAGAGTGGGCGTGACTGAGCTTGGAAGTGGGATGCGGCTTTTGCTAAATTGTATAATAAAGATGAAGACGGAGGGAGGGACAGAGTTGCAGCGTGTGGCCGTATGAAATGCATGCAATAATAAGAATAAAGTTAATCTGGCGTTGATTTTAAACCAATTGAACCCCGGATCCTTTGAGCTAAACCCACCGAGCCATGACAAAGAAAGAGAGAGGGGGAGGGGGGAGAGAAAGATAAAGAGAAAGAAATGTTCATCGCAAGCAACTCTACAACTCAGTGAAGCTGGACTTTAACTTCGCCGTACGACATGTTGCATTCTGAAACGAGTTGATCTATACAACACGCGCGTTGTGAGCTTGTAGATCAGCTCTTTTCACCATGCTAAAACTTGCAGGAGGACTCGGAGATAGAGTCACCGCCGCTGTGATTTAGGCAAGGCGTCCTGTTGTATTCCTGGTACATTCACAGCATTGTAACCCACCACTGATTCTCCCCTGTGTCACTGTTTTATTTTGCGTCGGGGAGCGCTGTAATCAGCGCATCGCCTGATTTTCGCCTCCGTTTACTGGCTGTCCTGTACATTAAAAGCTTTAAGCAAGCGTGCTGATACAAAGTGAGTTGCAAACTAGCCATTATAAGAAGATACATTGATACTGTTGTGTTTACTGTTTAGAAACACGTGTGCTTATGGGCGGTGCTCGGCCAGTGGGGAGAACCACCGGAGAACAATCGGCGAGGCCAATCGCAAGCACTCTATGTAAATATGCGGAGGAATGTTCCACCCCCAAATAACTACGGAAAATGTCTTAAAACAGAGCCATGTTTAAGACTATAAAACGATGACTGTATGAATGTAAAACGCCCATCTCTTGTTATTAAAACCTTCATCAACATTCAAACTGTTTTATTATGCCTAGAAACGAAAAAGACAAAAAAATAAAATCGAATGCATTTAGTGCTATTGTAGAAATCCATTACCGCCGAGTTGTGTCTCAAAACACCATGAGGGGACACATATTAAAAATCACTATTTGTGAATGCCCTACCCTCTTCTAGCGCCACCATGAGGCCGATTCTTGCAAAACACATTTTTGGACACTGTTCCTACAGATTTTGCCCTAATATCACGCAACGCGGTACACAGTAGGTCTAGAGTCATGTCATCAACATAGATCTGTCCCATTTAGTGCCACCATCAGGCCGATTCTTTCAAACACATTTTTGGATACTGCTCCTACAGATGTTGCTCTAAAATCACGCAAAGCTCTATGATCTGTCCCATTTCCCATATCCCCTCCTGATTGGCTACCATTGCCTTCTAGGTAGTTTGTGTATGCGACCTGACGGTCGCTTATCTCCCGATTTGGGAGTCTTACTGGTTAATACTTGTCAGTGAATGTGTTAAGTGGTTAGGTGGTTAATTCATTAAAAGGAAAAGGACAAAAATATGGGTAAAGTCTCATCGATCTGTTTTACCATTACATTACCAACATTAAAATCTGTAAAATTTACGTTGTATCTGAACTGTGTTGGTCGCGTTAAAAGCTATAATTTATGTGCCAATATGATGTGTATCACAATCAGTTATCCCACTGTAAACAAGAGTGCGTAAATTCAAGTCGAAGCTGAAGTCTCAAAAGCAGTCGCCGTAAATTCAACAGTGAGTGTACCTCGTCCTTGACTAAAATGCTCTCAAATGGAAGAGCATTTTCAGAGTACTATTGATCGGGTCGGGCTATGAGGGACGCTCCAAGCTACAAGACTTGTCATCACAGCTCCTAAACTATGCGGATGGATCTGGGCAGGGGCGTCACAAGGGGGGGAAAGTGGGACTGAGTTACTAGGGCCCAAGGTGGAGGGGCCTGGAATTATTTTATACTTTAGCTACGATCTTGTAGATCTGCTATTTTTTAAAAGTCGTGAAAATGTGTGCAAATCTTTGAATATATGTCTTTTTTGACTCCAATTTTGGTGTTACAAATTTTGGCGGTCCCTGGAACTAAATATTTTGAGATGGGGGTCCGTGGCCAAATGAACACCACTCTCATAGAAACATTCATTGAAATATTCAAAGACTTGCACAAATGTCATGTTTCTTCAAAAATAGCAGATCTACAAGCTCGCAGCGCGGCACTCGGTGCCGCCCTGTGAGCTTGCAGATCTGCTATTTTTCATAGTTAAAGCACAAGATAATGTGTATTATGTGCGTTCCCAGTCTAAATGGGTTAAACCCCCTCCCCCTATGAAGAACGTTCATGGGGGGCACGCACGCAGTGAATCCAGGTACCCAGGGCCCAGAATTTGGTGTGACACCCTTGCTCCAGGCTACAAGACTTGTTATCACAGCCCCTAAACTATGTGGATGGACCTGGGGAATAAGGGAATTCAGCCTCAGTTTGATTAGCTCTGACAATATAGAGGAAGTTGGATGAAATCTTCTGTCCTGTTCCTTGATCAGATACGGAGGGAATGGCAGTACGTGACTGGCAGCGGAAAAAACCTTATCTCACTGCAGAAATTCAAGACGCATAGCTGTGAAGACGTTGTCTCGAGTATGTGCCCAGGGACCTCTGTTGTTTTTTGTTGTTGTTGTTTCGTTTAACCCATTTAGGCCTAGGATTATTGAATGCTTTAACTGTTGAAAAATAGCACATATACAAGCTCACAGCTGCGAGCTTGTAGATCTGCTATTTTTGAAAAAGTCATGAAAATGTGTGCAAATCTTTGAATATATGTATTTTCAAAGTGAACGTCTGTAAATCAAATTTTGCTTCTGGGGGGTCCCTGGAACTAAATATTTTGCGATGCGGGTCCGTGGCCAAATAAATATCATTTTGGGGGTCCTTCACATGAAAAGGTTTGAGGACCACTGACATAGTAGTCTCTCAAGAACAGACTAACTGAGCTCCAGTTAAGTGAAAAGGACCTTTTATTTGACGATGGCCGGCCAGATTGCTGACATAGAAACATACTGTGTGTTTTTCAAAAAAATCTTAGAAGGATACAAAAGACACTTATAGAATCGTGTCAAAATTCTAATTTTCGTGATTTTTTTAAAATAGCAGATCTACAAGCTCGCAGCGCGGCACTCGGTGCGGCGCTGTGAGCTTGAATATCTGCTATTTTTCAATAGTTAAAGCATAAAATAATGATACACAATACAGTATGTGTACCCGTTCGAAATGGGTTCATTGGAGTTCACGTAAACATATTCCCAATAAACTAATCAACAGAGATCATAATTTAGATAGTAGTCTCATATATTAAAATATGTTTTGTCAGTTTAATAATCACTTTATTTAAGCACTATCAACCTGGCTTCTTTCCCTATTTTGGGCATGTCTTTATACGTGAACTTTTGCAGACGTGTGGCACAACGTGAGGCATCACAATGCGTTGTGAGCTTGTAGATCTGCTACTTTCACTATTTGTAGTATGACAGTATAGGGCTATTAATGAATAGAATATTATTTTGACCTGTCTTTCTTTATGGTAGTGTATGTGTGCACAATATTACTATTACCGGTACATCTGCAGTGGTTGTAGTTTGTCTGCCTGCTCTTCTATTGAGACATTTAGATCCTGTGGTCAGGTAGAACCACTACTGGTTGACGGGACCGTACCTATGTTCCCCAGGTTCTATGTTCCCCACTTACCACCTAAACCTAACAACCCTAACCTCAGTAAAACTAATGCTGGTTAACCTGTGGGGAACATGGAACCTGGGGAACATAGGGTGGACCCCCTGGTTAACAAGGGGTACTGCTGCCTTCAATAGGTTAATACATCGGTTAATAGTAATACATGAAATAAAGTCTCCACTCACCAGAAACACCTTTATTTAATTGCTACTATTTGCAAAGCAAGAGCAAATTACTACCATTTGTAATAAGCAGGGAATAGTTAAAATCTATCAAGCTGTTTTCAAAGATTTGGTTTGGAGATTTTTTTTTTTTACAGACTCAAATCAAATCGTACAAAGCAAAACAAAAGCATCAACAAGAAAAGTACATTGACAACAACAAAGTCACATGTCACATCAGTCAGACTCATATACTGTTTGTTTGTTTGTTTGCTTTGCTTTGCTTTTGGGGCTGACTGTTCTGAATCTGAACTAGATAAATGGTCTTGTAGGATGACCTCGAGTCTGTATTACCACCGTGCTCATTGACAGTTTCCTTTGTCCCCAGATGACATCGTTGAGTCAAAAATACAAGTGTCACTGAAGAATATGACATGACATGAGTGACATGAGTTTAGGACAGGGGTCTTCAACGTTTTCAGGCCGAGGACCCCTTAGCTGAGAGAGAGATGAAGCAGGGACCCCCACAACCTTTTCATAGATTCCACATAGTTCCATTGTTTGACAGCACAAGCATCATTGTATTTTGGATTCATGTCAATTTGTCTTTTCATATACGTATTTAACCACTTGAACCATCAATACTTAACTTGACATTTCACTCTGTACGCCAAACATCTTTGCCGAAAATAGCCGATCTCAGCTTGTAGATCTGCTATTTTTGGCTAAGTTTCTCAGGATATGGACACTAGGTTTCAAGTGGTTAATATAAAAAAAGGAGAAAAATGTCATACAAAGATTTGGAGGACCCCCTGTTGTAACTCTGAGGACCCCATAGGGGCTCCGGACCCTCTGTTGAAGACCCCTAGTGTAGGAAGTATACATTTGCTATTTTAAAAGTTATCCATAGTTTCCTATCTATTGGTTTAGCTTTTACACGCTAACCCACAGGGTAAAGTGTTTCTCCTCATTTTCTGAAAATTGGTTTCTGTACTTGAGTAAACTGTTCGGGGAGTGCTTATTTAAGCCAGTGCTCTTCAGCTATCAGTGTCATAACTGAATATCAGGAGAATAACACCAAGACACTTGGGCTCTGAGGAACAATAAGATTGCCTCAACATTTATTAAGGCGAATGGCTAAATAACATGAATTTCAAATTAAGTTTTAAAACAGGGAAATGAAGTGAAACCTGCTGCTATAAGCTCTGATTAAAAACATTAATCAAATGCTAGCTTCCTTTACTTTGAAATCAAATAACCACCACCTATTATTTAATGACCCTTTTAACAATTCATGATTTTTTTTTTGTTCAGGCTATGAATTAACACCATAAGTCACACTGTTTTATCATAAAAGCTCCGGTCTTATTCACATTTCAGTCGGCCCAAAGGCACGGTTTGTTGTCGTTTGTGGGAAATGGGTTTCAGTGCCTGGATAGGGGGCAGGTTGCAACCAAGATCACTTGACTACAACCACAAGATCCTCCTTAAAGACCACAAGGTTGGCCTGGATCGCTGGCCTAGCATTCCGGGCACCTAGGCCATAATGTAGCCTGGCAGCGCATCACAGGTTATAGTCCCGTTCCTGACGAACTTTGCTGCATGTCCCTTCCCACCTCTCTCTTGATTATCAGTTAAATTGTTATAGTTTGGATAAGGCTTTGGACTTATTATGCTGCGTGTATTACTGTAATGGATCCGTAGGTAGTAGGTACAGTATTGCTTTGCACTTGAGCGAGCAGCAATAACGTTCATACGCACTTTCATACTTAAGATTATTGAGAGGGGCGTTTCTGTGAGGCAGGTCTTAACTCAAGCCTGGTGGGTTGAGGAAACACACATTTTCGCAGCATAGAAACCAATGGCTTAACACCATCCATATTTTTTTACAGACTACAACATGCATCGATTTTCAGATGGTTCAGCACCACCACTGATGGACAGCGACAGACCATGTACATTTTGAACATTCCTTTTTTTACACAGTCATAGGAATAAAATACCCAAGAGAGCAGAGCAAAGCAGAACTGCTGCCTGCCTATCAGTCTCCACAACACACACAGTTGTTTACAACACACACAGTTGACACACTTTAGTTGCGGTTTAGAGCAGTATTTGTTGCAGTATAACACAAATGGCTAATTACGTTTTTGTATTGACCACCCTAGTGTCCATAATCGGAGAACTTTAGCCAAAAATAGCTGATCTACAAGCTCACAATGCCTCGCAGCGCGAGGCGTTGTGAGCTTGTAGATCTGCTATGTTCCGCAAAGAGGTTACAGAGTGATATGTCAAGTTAAGTATTGACGGTTCAAGTGGTTAAATATCTGAAAACACAAATTGACATGAATCTAAAACACTGATGATTGTGTTGTCAAACGATATGAAAAACTATATGGAATCTATGAACAGGTTGCGGGGGTCCCTGCTTCATCTCTCTCTCTCAACTAAGGGTTCCTTGGCCTGAAAATGTTGAAGACCCCTGCATTAAACAATAAAGTAGACATGTTGGTCTGTAACATCTACAATGTTAAAGCCTAGTCAAAGAACACAACTATAAAACAGACGCACAGCGTAGGCAATATGGACACATCAGGCAGGGTACAGCGACGGACGCAGCTGGGCATAACTTGATAAGATAAGCAACACAAGCTCTAATCGATTGCAGGATACAATAAAATCCAGTTATACATCCATTTTTGCCATGTTCTATATGTCAAAGAACATTATTTCCTTTTGTTGGTACATCACCATTGAAAAAATAAATAAATAAATATATATATATATATATATATATATATATATATATATAATAAACATTTAAACTAAATCCCTTATGGGCCCCTATTGAGCCATGGGGCCTGGGGGCACTTGCACCCTTTGCCCTTGTGGTAGCCAGTGCCACTACTGATCATATCAGATCTAACACAGTGTACTTCTAACATAGTGCATGCTCTATCTATCGAACAGAGTACATCTAACATAGTGCATACAAGGATGATGGCAAGTAATTATTGAGTAATAATACACATTTTATTTTATTTATTTTTTACACAATGGATAAAGGGGTGCATATTTTCTCAAAACACAATCTGACGTGCAATTCACAAAACAGGGTGAAAATCTTTGTGAGGATGTGGTGTTCCAATTTTTTTGTCTGAAAGTCACTCCCTTGTAGATCATCCATGTCCAGTCAGTGGCATCAGTTCAGAAAAAGCTAAGGTATGGCAACATGACTGGTGTCTTGCACACGCGCTTTTGCGCGGGCACACACGCTTTTGCGCGCGTGCAAGACACCAGTCATGTTGCCATACCTACCTTAGCAACAGGCATGATACATTTATTTTAAGAAGTACATTCTTAGTACATTTCTTGGGCTGGATACGGCAGCCTGGAACGGTTGTTCAAGTGCAGCATGTTAGTAAACGTGCCACAATTAACAATAAAATGAATTGCAGCTGACCTGTGGAACCTGGGAATATACCATTTTGTCAAGATGGGAGAATACAAGTGTGGAGAATAATTATAATACCTTGATAAAGTGACCATGTTGTAAAATTTTGCATTTGTAGTTATTTTACTGTAATTTAACAACATAATGACCAGAACAGATAGACAAAGAGACATTCATGGATTTATATTTAAAAGTAACTTTTATTTCCCCCCCCTGGACACAGGGTATGGCAGCTGCATACCCCTGCCATACCCAATTGATGCCCCTGATGCATTGATGCCAAACCCCCACCAAGTTCACACCTCAACAACGCTTAGTGTCACAACAGGGTGTTTTAGCAAAGAAACAAGCTTGTATGCATAGCAACAGACCTCTATAGTAGGTGTTGAGCGACGTGCATGGGACGTCATGAAAACCACGTACCCCCAAACATTGAATCAGCACCGCAACACTTTCCATGTCTCAATTAACACCAAAAAAAAGGCAACCGGAAAATCTAACGTCAAACGAAAAACTGATACGAAAACTAATAAAGTAAATAGCCGATTCTCACTAATGACAATTAGTAGTTAGTTTACAAAGTAAAGGCTAATAAAACTTGGAATTGATATTATATAAACCTTTCAACTGAAAAATTTGCTCACTCACCTTTGTGGAGGTAAAAAGATGATTCTGGAATCCGCCAATATCCAATAATTTTTGAGCGGTGGTCACAACGCTCCTATACGTGGCCGTGTGTGTGGGTCTGTCTGTCTGTTTGTCTGTCTGTCTGTCTGTCTGTCTGTCTCCGGGTATGTAGCCTGCAGTAACCTTTTCTGACCACACATGTTAAGGGAGGGGCGCTGTTGTTCAGGATAGGCCAGGCATAGGCCAGGCACACTCACACACAAACACACACAGGGGGCACACACACACACACACAGGGGGCACACACACACACACACACACACACACACACACACACACACACACACACACACACACACACACACACACACACCACCGCTCAGTTCACACGAGTGTGATTTTTTATCAGAGCTTTATTGATTACTGAGGTGAATCTGTCCTTTGGGCGAACCCTCCACTATCGGACTTAGAAATGGAGTTGTGGACACAGCTAGATTTCATCCATACTGTATCCTCAATCCTCATCAGATAAGACTGCATTCATGTGATGTTGTCAATATTAGAAATTAATTGTGCGACATTGGAGTTGACATTAAAGCCCCCTTTTTTTTGCAACGGCAAACACACCGAGGGAACTAATAATTCAGCTCTAAACTGAAAAAAAAAAAAAAAGAAAATCTGTTGAATTTGCATCATGTATAATATGCATACAAGGATCGTTTGACATATCTGTGTTTGACAAATGTTGGGCACATAAATATTTAATTTGAGGTTGGCACTTTTGTAATTGATTTTGGATGAAGAATAAGACATTCTTCTAATGACATACGCAAGCAAGCCTTGGTCCCATGTGAGTCTGCTTCCGAGCAGACAAGAGCGGACAAGAAAAGATTGATGAATCTGACTCTTAATGTGACAATGTGCGTAAATCCTGTTAGGTACAAAGACATGGCTCGTAAACGAGCTTAGTGAATGAGGCCCATTGTCTTTTAATTATGCATAATTTGTCACACGATACGTCAAAGAGTGCATACTTTTTCTAACACGGTTTATGAAATGTTAGTTCCAGTGCTTGATTCTGTCTGTCTGAGCCCGGTTATAAAATCCTTCTATAAATACATAAAATCTGTGTGTGCATGTGTATCTGTCATTCGCTCAACTCGAGAACTGTCAGACTGATGGACTTGAAACTCGCCGCAGGGTCTTGCCAAGGACCTGAGGGGATATATATATATATATATATATATATATATAAACCACTTGAACCCTAGTGTCCATATTCTGAGAAATGTAGCCAAAGATAGTAGATCTACAAGCTCACAACGCCTTGTGCTTGTAGATCTTCTATTTTTGGCAAAGAGCTTTGTAGTATTGAAGAAAAAAAAGAGCCGACTACGTATTCAGAGTGAAAGGTCAAATGTATTAAGTATTGACGGTTCAAGTGGTTAAATATCTGAAAACACACATTGACACGAATCCAACATACACTGATAATTGTGCTGTCAAACAATGAAACTAAATGGAATCTATGAACAGGTTGTGGGGGTCCCTGCTTCATCTCTCTCTCAACTAAGGGGTCCTTGGCCTGAACATGTTGAAGAACCCTGTTTTAGAGTTCACCTACATCACTCTTTTTAATCAGACGGTATCAGTCTCAGCTCGATACTTGGCCTATCTTGTCAGATACACTCATCCTCAAACAGGAGCTCTGAAGGATCACTCTGAGACAGAGCAGAGCATCCCCAAAGCCCTTGGGGTCTCCTGTCTCACATTGGCCTTCTCCCTGCTTTAGATGTACCAACGTGTGCTATCGTAATGTGTCTCATCTCATTTCATCTTTGTGTCTTAGGTGTAACAATTAGAAAGAAATGTTTTAGAAAGCTGTATAGTTATTTTTTCAAGTGCAGATGTGATACAGTATGTGTGAGAGCAGAATTATGATTCACTGCGCATTCACTCAAGGTTGAGTGCAGTCTCCCAAGTTCGACAACCATATACATTCTCTTCAGTTAATGTCCATTATACACAGTACGGTATATGTTCTCTTTTCTTCATAACCCATACACCAGTGGTTCCCAATTTTTTTCGTCTCAGGGCACCCCATAAATATGTTTTTTAATCCGAGGCACCCTACATTATAATTTTCACACCCAGCACTTTATATTTATAGCATATCGTCGTTGTCGGGTGGAAACCTTGTATGTCCTAAACCGTACGTTTTGTATTTATCATCTATAAAATGTACTAAACTAATGAAAACAGCAGATCTACAAGTCCACAACGCCTCGCGACAACGCCTCGCGATGTGCTTGTAGATCGGCTGTTTTCACTAGTTTTGTGCGACAGTCTTGTATGATGAAGCAGGGCTTTGCTTTACCAAAAGACGTACACATTTGAAACTTGGTTTCTGCCCGACAGTGACGATATTTTAGTGATTATGTTGCGAGGAAAACGTTGAGACAATAACCATTTTGGTTAGGATTGACTGAAAATAACTTTGTGCTTCAAGTTTAAATTGATACCAAATATTTTTTTAAGTGTCCAAATAAATTCCAAATGTTATCAAATTATCTCGCGGCACCCGTGGACTGCCGCCGCGGCACCCCAGGGTGCCCCGTCACCCACTTTGAAAACCCCTGCCATACACACACAGAGCATTCCTCTCTAGTTAATGTTCCATTGATCTGTTCAGCAGGGGCGTCAATTGGGTATGGCAGGGGTATGCAGCTGCCATACCCTGGGTCCAGGGGGAAAAACAAAAGTTACTTTTAAATATAAGTCCATGAATGTCTCTTTGTCTATCTGTTCTGGTTATTATGTTGTTAAATTACCGTAAAATAACTACAAATGCAAAATGTTACAAAATGTTCACTTTAACAAGGTATTGTAATTATATTCCCCACACTTTTATTCTCCCCATCTTGACAAAATGGTAGCCTATATTCCCAGGTTCTGCAAGTCAGCTGCACAGGTGCAATTCATTAATGTTAATTGTGGCACGTTTACTAACATGCCAAGTTTAGCTGCACTTGAACAACCGTTCCAGGCTGCCATATCCAGCCCAAGAAACCGTAGAAACGGGGTGAAAATAGAATGTACTTCTTAAGATAAATGTATCATGCCTGTTGCTAAGGTATGGCAACATGACTGGCACGCGCGCGAAGCACCAGTCATGTTTCCATCCATCCATCCATCCATCCATCCATCCATCCATCCATCCATCCATCCATCTTCAACCGCTTATCCGGAATCGGGTCACGGGGGTAACAGTTCCAACTGAGACTTCCAGATTTCCTTATCCTGAGCAACTTCCTCCACTCCCTCTGGGAGTATACCGAGGCGTTCCCAGGCCAGTTTGGAGATATAATTCTTCCATCTGGTCTTAGGTCTGCCACGGGGTCTCCTCCCAGTGGGAAGTACATCGAGGACCTTCCTAGGAAGGCGCTCGGGGGGCATCCGTACTAGATGCCCGAACCACCTAAGCTGACTCTTTTCCAAGTGAAGGAGCAGCTCTCTCTCTCTCTCTCTCTCTCACTCACTCACTCACTCACTCACTCACTCACTCACTCACTCACACACACACACACACACACACACACACACACACACACACACACACACACACACACACACACACACACACACACACACACACACATACGCACGTGCACCTCTCTCCATCTCTTTCTCCTTCAGAGATGAACTCATTGCAGATCTTTAAGATGCACAATGAGCTCATAAAGAATGCATGACTGAATGTGATCCTCTCTCCCCCCCTCTATCTCTTTCAGACACGGGCGCGATCCGCATCCTGCTCTACTCTCTCATCTTCCTGCTCAGCGTGTTGGGCAACCTGCTGGTCATCGTGGTGCTGATGCTCAACAAGCGCATGCGCACCGTCACCAACTCCTTCCTGCTGTCGCTGGCCGTCAGCGACCTGATGATGGCCGTCTTCTGCATGCCGTTCACCCTCATCCCCAGCATCCTGCAGGACTTCATCTTCGGAGCCGCCATGTGCAAGATCTTCACCTATTTCATGGGTAAGAAAAGGAGGAACGCTTGGGGGGCTTCTCGGTAGCCGAGTGGTTAGGGAGGCCATGAGGGGTGTCGCACCAAATTCTGGGCCCTAGGGTACAAGGATGCAATCACATTTTGTGCTTTAACTATGTAAGGGATAAATACTGGCTCCTTGGGGGTTGTCCATATATAACATTCGACGGACTGATGACTGATGATAGAGTTATCAGTTCGAAGGGATGTTATGGACAACCTCCAAGGAGCCAGTATTTATCCTGCTTATTACCCGGCTACTAAATAAAATTAATAATTTGACTAAAAACTAAAAACAAAACAAAGTATTTCCTTGTTTACAGACGGCTGGAAGTGTTCCACAAGTGTTGCGCTTGGGCGTCCTCCCAGCGCGACACGGTCGCCTTGGAAAACAAGGAAGTGCTGATTAGATAGAATCCATTTTCTGATACTACGTCGTCTATTTCTCACTTAAAATATTTTTAAAAACATTCTTGAGATCAACGTTTAGTTCTAAATGTCGCTGTGTTTGTTTACATGGCTGACATGTTGGATACAGCACAGTGCAGCTTGACTGCAGCAGGTGCTCTGAGTATTTGGTTAGGCAGCGGTCTGTTATAGAGCGGAGCGGTCTGTTATCCAGAAATAACAGACCGCTGATTTCAGGCATTCAAGCATTCAAACAAGCTGGGTAATAATGATAAATAGCAGATCTACAAGCTCACAGCGCAGCACTCAACCCACATAGAAACGTTACAAGTTTTCAACCTGGCGTCCCTATTTTGGGCGTGTTATTATAGGTGAAAACCTTTGAATATATTTTTAAAAGAAATACTAATCTTCTGGCAGCTTATGAAATGTAGCTTTGTCTATTATCGCAAGTATAATTGGTCTTCAATTTATATTTTTGAACGAAGAAAATATAAAAAGATGGAATGTGGAGACAAGACAGGCAGCGATGATTAAAAATAAAAAATACAATGCACCTCTCAGTGATTGGATGGTAGCCTGACAAAGTGGCTGTCTGGGCCCCAGACAAAACTGACCAGCATTTTGGCTAGTGTTTATTTCACACTCTGGGGATACATCTCTAGAAGGCGAGACCGCCAGCATAAATGGTGTGGGACACACTCTGGGGCGCATGGATGTGCAGAGGAGGGCATTCACCAACTATTCGAATATTCGAATATCAAAGTCACTATTCGACGTTGTTCACAGAAGTCGAATATTCGCTTATTTTAATTTTATTTTATTGTTCTCTCTTTAAAAAATATATAGTTTATAAAGCTTGGCTAGATAGGAAGTCATAAGAATGAGTTGTCAATGCCCCTGGTGGATGAATTTGTTAATGCTCTATACCAGGGGTTCTCAAACATTTTTAGGCTGTGACCCCCAAAATAAACATATTTGAACTGGGGACCCCCAACCTGACAAGCACTTGGAATTGTAGGTGTTACATTTAATGTGACTCGGTTCCACAGATAAATATTGTGAAAATAGCTGATCTACATGCTATTTTCACAATGTTCGCCTCTTGCTGACTTAATATTTGACAGTTTGGCCAGTCCTGTCGAATATTTGAATATTCAAATACTTTGAGGTTGAATAATTCGAATACTAAAAATCACTATTTGTGAATGCCCTACTGGGCCCCAGACAAAACTGACCAGCATTTTGGCTAGTGGCTAATGTTTATTTCACACTCTGGGGATACATCTCTAGAAGGCGAGACCGGCAGCATAAATGGTGTGGGACACAGCGAGAACACTCTGGGGCGCCTGGACGTGCAGAGAATATTAGAGAGGCAGGGGGTGACATTTCTAAATGGGCCTTTTGGTGAAAATATAATCAAGTGAATACTGGAGATGTGTCGCATGGCATGTATTTCTACACAGAGAGGGCAATTCTTTCAACATTAGATGCTGCATTCAAGTTCAGGAGAGTTTGGACAAGGCAATTCTCTTGAATGCTGCCTTCATAGTCAGGGAAAATTAGCAGAATACCTGTCAAATCTGGGAATAAATTCCTTACCAAACAATTTCTTCACCAATGTGTTCGTAAAATTGTCTACTAACATATCTAACGAAGATTGAAATTCAACATCCCTAGCAAAATGTTTGACAGCTATGGTAATTCTGGGTCTCATTCACTTACTATACACTGTAAGGGAAAAAATTACTCCCAAAAGGTGGGATGTGAGGGGTGTAACTAGGTGTTTTTAATTATTCTGAATCCATTGCAAGCATTTGTTTTGCACAAAAAACATTCCTTGGAACAAAAATGGACCCCATACAACTGTGAAAAGTGATGACTCATCACTAAACCATCGTTTTTTGGGTCTGTTTATAGCCCAATGAATGTTTTTCGTGCAAAACAAATGCTTGCAATGGATTCAGAATAATTAAAAACACCTAGTTAGACCCCTCACATGCTACTTAAAGCATATTTTTGGGAGTCATTTTCCCTTACAGTATAGTGTATACTGTATAGTAAGTGAATGAGACCCAGAATTACCCTAGCTGTCAAACATTTTGCTACGGATGTTGAATTTCAATTTTTGTTAGATATGTTACTAGACACCTTTACGAACACATTGGTGAAGAAATTGTTTGGTAAGGAATTTATTCCCAGGTTTTCTTAATATTCCCTGACTATCAGGTATGGCAGTCGTTCTCAACGTTTTGAGGCCGCGACCCCCAAAATAATCATATTTTAACAGGGGACCCCCCCCCCCCCCCTTCCTGACAAGCACTAAGTGTTGAGGCATTACATTTTGTATAACATGACACGGTTCTATTGTGGAAATAGCAGATCTACATGCTCATAGATCTGCTATTTTCACAATTTCTGCCTCTAATATTTGACAATTTGGCCAATGTTTAATTTGTCATTTTAGAGGTATTAAAAAGTCCTTAAATTGTCACTTTAGAAATGTGCAGATACCCTCTATACACTTAAACTTTATGTTGGTTTGTTTACTGTTGAGAGAGAAAACAATGTTGCACATTAAGTTAATCATCTGGGGGCCCCCCAAAATAATGTGGGGACCCCCTTGGGGGTCCCGACCCACAGGTTGAGAACCACTGAGGTATGGCATGGAAAGAGGGCATTTGCATTTCTTTCACCATACTGAATGGTCTGGAGAATGCACCTGATGTGATCTATGTGTGCACGTGCCTGCTAGGGCAGTTCGATAACAAGCCGGCAGGGTTACACAAGCTTCTGGAGCCCATTAAGTCATTGATGGGCACAAGTGAAATGTGCATTGCATGAAATAAACCTGGCCTCAACAGCCCCGCGTCTACGCTGGCCAGGTTTTAATTATCGGTTTCTGCTGCAAAGTAACCTCAAGGGCCTTTTCTCCAGTGGCCAATGGCATCTGTGCCTGTCTGGCTTAAAGCCAGAGTCTCCACTGCAGGCACGTGTACACATAGAGATCAAAGGGGCCCCTGCCCTTTTACCTGTAAAAAGTGCCCTCTCCAGACCATGAATGCAGTTATTTTTACTGTGGTGAAAGAAATGCAAATGCCCTCTTTCATTGCCATACTTGAAGGCAGACTTTGACTTGATTATGCCAAGTTCAGGGTGGTATCAAGTCCCAACAATAGCCGACCTCCAAGCTCACAACGTGTCGCGCTGCGCTGTTGTAGTTTCAGCGTGACCTTACTGGAGGTTATTGATCATAAATGATGTGTCTTCTGTCTCCCAGAAAAATCTTTGTTCAGTGTTCTATTATTATTTATAAGATCTATTTCTTTTTATGTTTTCTTGCTGTATTTATTTAGACAGTGAGCCAGGATATTATGGACACAATCTGCCAGACCATAGCTGAGACAGTCTGTCATAGTGGGCTTATGGTTATTGATCACACATGAAATGTCTTCTGCCTCCCAGGAAAAAGCTTTGGCCAGTGTTCTGTTTTTATAAGATTTTTTTTTTTTTTTTTTTTTTTTTAAAGGAGTAGTTCACCCCCAAAATGACTTTTTTTCTATTGATTACTCATGCCATGGAGAGTAGAGTTCAATAATATTTTTTGGTTTTTGTCACATTCCTAAGACAAAAATTTGATTCTTGTAAATTTACCCCCATTGATTCCGGATGGTGACCCGTTTCGAAACGGGTCACCATCCGGAATGAATGGGGGTAAATTTATTGTTATCACATTTTTGTCTTAGGAATGCGACAAAAACCAAAAAATATTATTGAACTCTACTCTCCATGGCATGAGTAATCAATAGGAAAAAAGTCATTTTGGGGGTGAACTACTCCTTTAAGACGCGGGGAGACTGGGACACACTCTGGGGCGCATGAATGTGCAGAGTAGGGCATTCACCAACTATTCGAATATCAAAGTCACTATTCAACGTTGTTCACAGAAGTCGAATATTTGCTTATTTTAATTTTATTTTATTGTTCTCTCTTTAAAAATATATATCGTTTATAAAGCTTGGCTAGATAGGAAGTCATAAGAATGAGTTGTCAATGCCCCTGGTGGATGAATTTGTTAATGCTCTATACCAGGGGTTCTCAAACCTTTTTAGGTTTGAGATAGGGCACCTTTCACAGCTGGATAAAAGGGCAGGCCGGGCTCAAACCCCCTTTGATGTCTATCTATGTGTGCACGTGGCTGGACAAGAGGGAGGGGAATCCGCCTCTAGATATTTGGTTTCCCAGGTGGAATCCAAGTGTGCACATTGGGGGTTCATCTGGATTCCCAGTGTGTGGAGAGGTCAAAGGATGGTGATGTAGCAGAGTAGCCCCTGCCTGAAGACCAGGGGTATTACGTTTTTTTGTTTTTTTTATCCATGCCGCGGGTTTTCATCCAAAGTATGAAAATAATAAGGGGATTTTATACGATATTTGACCAATCTGCGAAGTAAATCGTTACCAAGACATTTCTTCACCAATGTGTTTCTAAAGGTGTGTAATAATATGTACTAAAAGGTTGAAATTCAACTCCCGGGGGAAACCTCATAAAAACTGATTTGTGTTTGTGTCCCATTAACTTTACTATACAGGAAAGAAATACAAAAAATACATTTGCTTTAAGTAGCATGTGAGGGGTCAAACTAGGTCTTTTTTTCATGATGCTGAATACACGAAAAACATTCCATGGGCTAAAAACGTCCCCACAAAATGATGGTTTAGTGATGAGTCATCACTTTTCACATTTTGTGGGGGCCATTTATAGCCCACGGAATGTTTTTCGTGCAAAACAAATGCTTAAAATGGATTCAGCATCATGCAAAACCCCTAGTTTGACCCCTCACATGCTACTTAGAGCATTTTATTTATTTATTTTTTCCTGTATAGTAAAGTTCACCTGATACAGGTGTTATCATATCCTTGGGATGGGACTGTTATCAATATTGTCATACCTTAGCCAAGGCTCAGTAGTCAGACTACCAACTACCAGCAGCTGGGTAGTCCCAATATCAGCCTTAATATCAGCCTTGGTCCTGTCATTGCAATGCGCATGCGCCAACACACGAGGGGAAAAAAGAAGTCACGCTGGGATTCGAGACTACAGGGTTGGGAATTCTAGCCATGCGTTCTTACTGAGGACGCTACGGAGATGGATGCGCTGCTCCGACATTTTTTTTACCATTAGGTTTAGCCATAGTTTTACTGAGGTTAAGGTTAAGGTTAGGGTTAGGGTTAGAGTTAGGGTTAGGGTTAGGGTTAGGGTTAGGGTTTAGGGTTAGGTTTAGGGTTAGGCATAGTATTTTTCACCGCCGCGTCGCGTTCCGTTACCAAGACATGTGTAAAACCAAGCAAAAAAACGAAAGTCTGCCAGCTGCCTGGTTAGCTCAGTCAGTAGCGTCGGGGATTGGTAATCCGACGGCCCGGGTTCGATTCTCACTGAGGGAGCGATCAGTACATTGTTCCTGTGAACGTGCGTTGGCGCATGCGCATTGCAATGACAAGTCTATGGGCGATAACACAGAACTACCAGCTCCTGGTAGTTAGTAGTCCGACTACTGAGCCTTGGCCAAGGCATGACAGGGGTGATAACAGACCCATCCCAAGGGAGGATAACACGGGTAAAGTTAATGGGACACAAACTTTCATCAGTTTTTTATGAAGTTTCCCCCAGGAGTTGAATTTCAACCTTTTAGTACATATTATTACACACCTTTAGAAACACATTAGTGAAGAAATTTCTTGGTAACGATTTAGTTCGCAGATTTTATTATGTTTCCCTAATTAAAAAGCACTTCATCATCATAACTCACGGCGTGGCGGAGAATTAAGTGTCTACATTTATATTAAAGTAGGTAGAATATCCAAGACAATGGATGAGAAAACCGTGAAAAAGAAGTGCAACTTGACAGACTGTGAAATTGGAACATTAGTTGAGGAGGTAGCAAGCGATGAACAATAATGATTTGGCAGCCTAGTAGTGTCATATGATATCAAAAGAAAAAGAAAAAAGGGAGTGGGAGAAATTGGCCCGTGTCATGAATGTAATTACATCATAATATCGGTTCAGTGCAATTAAAGTTGTGGTAGAACTCCCAACAGTGAGACTAAAAAGCAGAACAGTGCCCATAAGGGAAGAGTCACAGACACTGGAGGGGCATAGGCGATTTTAAGGGGTGTCCTAGGGTGCACGTGCACCCCCTGGCCGCCAGGCGGCCATTTTGATTTTTTTTTTTTTTTTTGTAATGTAACTTTATTTTATAATTATTAAATAAAACAGTGATCGTGATTTGTAAAATGTGCGCAAAAAGAGAGGTGGAGGGGCAAGTATTTCAGCTTGCTTGCTTGCAATGTAAGACCTATCAGCTTGCTTGGCGACGGCGCTGTTGGCAGACTTGGCAGGCACTGTGGGTGGGCTGTGAGATTGACACCTGTGCTGGCCGGCTGTGTGACTCTGATATGATGACCCACAATTCCGTGATTTCCTTATCTGTTTCCGCCCGCCTAAAACAATATGGATACATACAGCAGCAGAGCAGCAATAATGGCGAAACGAACTATAAATACAAAGACAATTGACCAATTCTTTATAAAAAAGAGCAAACCCAGTGCCACAACCGATAGTTCATCATCAGGAAATGTGAACACGGGTTCACTCGACACTGACAGTAATGCTAATGAACGTGAACCAGAGGAGGTGGACGGAGCTTGCAGCAGCAGTGATCCAGCCACCGACATCACTGTGGAAGGCTCGCCGTTGCCGGAGACCGAGGCCCCGGTTCCTCCACAGCAAGCAAGCCCCACTCCAGACTCAACTGTTGTTACCCCAGGCCCAGACCCAGAGGAGCCAAATGAAGCCAACTTGTCTGCAAAATAAGTACATAAATCCTATAGATAGACATATGGTGTCTAGAAAAAGAAGCACCTGTTTTACACTTTTTTTTGTTTATATTGTGTTACATTTGGGTACAAAATTAACTGCAGAAATCCGCTAAAACAACATTACAAAACCGCTAATATCCGCAATTATCCGCAATTTTTTTCGAGCGTCGTGCACGCGCGCTGCGCGCGTGTGCATGAGGTAATAGAGGTCGTGCACCCCCTGCTGGAAGAGGCTAGAATCGCCTATGTGGAGGGGTATAGGGGACAGTGGCAAAAGCTAGGGTATGGCAAAGATGGGAGTCCTCATGGAAAATAGGCATTACATTTTGGATAACACGGTTCTATTGTGAAAATAGCAGATCTACACGCTCACAACGTTGTGAGCATGTAGATCGGCTATTCACACAATGTCTGAAAAAAAAAGGCTTTTGTCAGTTTTTTACACAGGTTTCTACGGTTTCTTGGGCTAGATATGGCAGTCTGGAATGTTTTTTTTTCAAGTGCAGCTAAACTTAGCATGTTAGTAAACGTGCCACAATTAACAATAATGCATTGCACCTGTGCAGCTGACCTGCGGAACCTGGTAATATACCATTTTGTCAAGCTGGGGAGAATACAAGTGTGGAGAATATAATTATAATACCTTGTTAAAGTGACCATTATGTTAAATTTTGCTTTTGTAGTTATTTTACTGTAATTTAACAACATAATAACCAGCACAGATAGACAAAGAGACATTCATGGATTTATATTTAAAAGTAACTTTTATTTTCCCCCCTGGACCCAGGGTATGGCAGCTGCATACCCCTGCCATACCCAATTGACGCCCCTGATAGGGGACTATCTCACATATCTCCACATGGACCGGCACAGCCTGTCAATGGCATCGTAAAATGTCAGGGAGATGGAGTTCTATTTCATGCTAATATAATGGGCAATAAAGTAACACATTCTTATCTGATCTAGAACAGAATACACCAATTTAAAACTGATTAATGTTTATGTTGCCTTGACATTATGTTGGACTCACACTGTTATAATTGTTACTGCATAATCTCTTCCTCTCTTTTGCCAAAAACACACTGCCTGGCAATGTGCATATACGCCACCTTGGTTCAATGAATAGTCCAAATATATCATCAACATCATCACCACCATCATTACCATCACCATAGTAGGAGATCGACAGGGAATGTGTGTGGTATGATGCTACTTGACCTCCTTCCTTGTATTGCCTAGTCATTAGCGACCTTAAGCAATGCTATGGACACGGCAGATGACAACGTTAACCTTGACGAAATTGTCAATATATTTAGTCTTAGTTTTAGTCATCACAGCTTTTTATTTAGTTTTCGTCAGTGAAAAAAACGCAGTCGACAAACATTTTTCGTCATAGTTTTAGTCGACGAAATCAACACTGCTGCAGTGCACTCTGGAGTGCTCTCTGGGGGCAGAATTGTGATCGATACGACTAACACACTTGGTGGTTCATCATCTGTTTTTTTTCCCATCGGCTTAAAGGATTGAAAATAAGTCTCAGCCCAAATAAATGGGTTATTTGCAATTCAATCTGTCACATTTGAAGTCTAATATCTTCCTTGGCCAGCCAATAACCCTGTGGCTAAATGGTTTGACATTTTTACATCAAACCACTCAGCTACACATGTATTGGTTGAAATATAGACTGAGTGGTTAGATGCTTGGTTTCTGGGGTTGAATTCAGGTGGTTACAGCTGGTCAGTGTGCTTAATACGGATATACTGTGTTTTGACTTTTATCTCTCTGTTCTAGGGATGGGACGATATGAAAATGTCATATCACGATGGGGGGCTTAGTCTATTTATAAGTCACGGGTAGCAGCTGTCTGAAGGTGTCTTTTCATACCAATTTTGAAGGAGCCTAGGGATTTGCTCTCCTTTAAGGCTTGTGGAAGGGCATTCCACATGTTGATGGTATAGCAGGAGAACGAGTTAGAGCCTTGTTTAGTGTTAAATCTATGTTGATGATGATTAGTGGAGCTGCCTCTGGTGTTGTGATCGTGAACATCCTTGACCTTTAAGAAGTAGTTTGTCAGGTACATGGGTATCTTGGAGGTGTAGTGTATCTTGTACACCAGGCCCATTGCAAGATGCTGTACTCTGTCAGCTACTTTGAGCCACCCCACGCTTTCGTGGTGATGATCGGTAAGGTGGGTCTGAGGAGGAAGACCAAGCACAACCCTAATTAGTTTGTTCTGGGCTGTTTGGAGCTATAACTTTAAGGCAGCTGGGGCGTCGCGATACCAGACAAGGACTCCGTAATCAATGAGGGGCCCAATAAGAGCACCTCCTAGTGTCTTTCGAGATTTAATATTGATCAGCGGGGCAACCCATTGCAAGAAAGGAATTCGTTGGTTGACTTTATTGATTACCTTGGTAGTCATTTTTTCACTGGATAGGTTAGCCTCCAGGATGCAACCCAGGTAGCAGATGTGTTTTTTTCTTTCTATCACAGTGTCACCTACTTTAAGTTCCGTTGACTTCCACCATCTGTTCCCTCCCCACCAAACATTAAACAACCAAACATTAAACAATTAAAAACATTGTGAGATTTCCTTGAATGCCGCCATACTAAACTATGGTACATACATACAGTATTTATATATGCTGTCAGGCCGAAACCTCCTAACTCCAAAATGTCCATTTTCGGGAAAATGAGCTCAAGTGGAGTTAGGAGGTTTTGACCGAAGGGCTTTTTACTACTTTTCGTTGGTTCAATATTATTTTAACCAACACTCAGATGCAAACGGTGTTCAATAGCACATATATATGAACAAAAGAGAGGGCCAATCGGGTGGGGTTAGCTGGATTGTCAGAAAGTGTGGAGTTAGGATAGCCTGACACTCAGCCTGAATTGACATTTCGTTTCACTTCATTATTCAGTCTGAACTCACTTCCCCCCAGGGCGATTGCAGGGATGGGCGTTGCCAAAAAGAGGCAGTCTTCAGCGATTGGTTCACCGACCAACACATGACTGGCTGGCTAGTGGCTAGCCTGTTGCTTGCTAGTGCTACTTGCTAACCAAATAAACAGTCAGAATAGGAGCACTACGAACTAGTAATCAAACACAACATAACATGCCTGCTACTGGTGTTTCATAGCGAGATCGATACGATCGCATTTTACTGCAATTTACCGCATTTTACCGCGACGCGATGCGCGGTACGGCGGCGGCGCTGGTGTACTTGGAAACACACATGAGTTCTGGGAAACCCCCACCCACGCTGATCACAAGACGCTGATTCACGACGCTGATTCGTCGATCGGATTTTCAACCGAGGAAGGACTCTTCAATGAGAGCACTTCTAGACCCCTGAATCGCCAAAACTAAAAAATTAAAGGGGTGTGGCTAGCGATTCAGGGTCTGGAACTAGGCACTAAGCACTTTTTACTGCTTTCCATTGGTTCAATATTATTTTAAGCAACACTCAGATGTAAAGGGTGTTCAATAGCCCTGATTTATGCCAAAAAATATATACATATACTGTACAGCCACGTGTACCAACATTCCACTGCTTGTACCTGTATGATGGAGTGACAGATACGTATACCATCTTCATTTTATATTCCACAAGAGGTTTTGATTGAATGATTAGCGACTTTAAGCTAGATGATTTTCAGGACTGCAACGGCAGGCGGACTACGGCTGCTATGACGTAATCGCCGCAGCGATCAAAATGGTTAAGCGAAGCCTCGGCGGCGGCGGGTTCCCACCCCTTTCACTGAACGCTTTGGTTCCCATGGCGACACGTACACGCAGCAGACGGAGTAGGCGCTACGTGGGCTGGGAAGGGACCTTCTGCCATAGTAGAGACGGCTGGGGCGACGGCAGGTTTATCTATCGAGCGTGGATCATTTCCGTTTACCATTGTCATCTGCCGTTGCCGTAGCGTTGCTTAAGGTCGCTAGTGTCTCAATGACGGCAGGGCATGAAAAGACATCAAAGCAGGGCTGGGAAAGGGTTCTCTCAACTCTGTTCAATCTGGAGGTCCAGGCAAAACAGCCTTAAAGGACAACTTTAGTTTTTTACAACAAGGGTTCATATTTTAGATTGTAATTAATGAATATAAAAGATGAGTGTTAAAATTATTTCATTCACTTCTTTCTATTGTTTTAGAAATTCTTATTTCACTGGTTGGGAGCATGTGTACAAGTGGCTAAATATGTTATTTTACACAGAATAAGCCCATTCCCAAGATACAACACAACCTTTCATGGTTGGATGTGATTTATAGGGGCTAGAAGTGTTACTGTAAATAGCAATAAAGAAACTGCTGGCTTATTGTGTCTAAAAAGACATATTTAGCCACTTGTACACATGCAAAGTAAACGCGATAAAACAAAAGAACGAAGCAAATGAAGACATTTTAACACTCACTTTTTCTTTTCTCTAATTACAATCTAAAATATGACAATTGTTGTAAAAAAAACAAAGTTGTCCTTTAAAACAAATGTGCTCCTATACAACATCATTGTCATGTCTGTTCTGCTGTATGGTTTTGGCCTCCAACAATGTACTGTGCTGTACAAGAAAACTGGGAGCCGGGAGCATCACCAAAGGGATGGCTAGTACATGTGCTGAGGAAGGCCCAGCACTGCACCATAAAGGTCACCTTAAGATGTACACCATCACTCAGACAAAAGAAAACCCGCAAGGCCCAAAACCACCTGCCAAAGAACTGTCACAAGAGCTGGAACAGATGAACCTGCATGTCATGGGAAGAGGCACAACATGCAGCCAGGGACCAAAGGCAATGAGAGTGCTCAGGGGTGTCACAAGGGGGGGGGGAGTGGGACTGAGTTACAAGGGCCCAAGGAGCTAGATCTACAAGCTTGCAGCGCGGCACCAAGTGCAGCGCTGCAAGCTTGTAGATCAGCTATTTTTTAAACTGAAACAAAATGTTTTGAGATGGGAAACAGATTTTTCAAAAAAACCTTAGAAGGATTTGAAATATTTTTTCACGATTTTCACAAATGTTTTTCTAAAATAGCAGATCTACAAGCTCGCAGCGCAGCACTTCATGCCACGCTGTGAGCTTGTATATCTGCATAGTTGTATATCTGCATA
Organism: Nannobrachium achirus; assembly: GCF_963921795.1. NCBI lineage: Eukaryota > Metazoa > Chordata > Actinopteri > Myctophiformes > Myctophidae > Nannobrachium > Nannobrachium achirus. The sequence continues at coordinate 48,407,013 of NC_137831.1, read as the reverse complement.
TCTGCAATAGTTAAAGCACAAAATAATGCGTTCCCAGTCTGGGTTAAACCTCCTCCCACCTATGAAGAACATTCTTGGGGGGCCCGCAGTGAATCCTTAGTACCCAGGGCCCAGAATTTGTCGCGACGCCCCTGAGAGTGCTCACTGAAACCTTATGTCCCCCATGGCAGTGGTTCTCAACCTTTTCAGGCCGTGACCCTGCCAAAATAATCACATTTGAACTGGGGACCACCCCACTTGGAATCGTAGGAGATGAGGCATTTGACTCGGTTCCACAGATAAATACTGTGAAAACAGCAGATCTACACGCTGTAGGTTCAGCTGCTATTCAGCCAGCTCTTTATGGGTGACTTGAAGTTAACAATGGAGTTAATTGACTTGTAAACTGCTAGGTGAACAGTAGAGCTAAAATACTGATACATTAACAGCTGTACATAAACAAACATGAAGGAGATGAGCATAAATACTAAATTACAGACAGAACAGAACATTGGAAGAAATGAAATCCCTCATTTCATTGCTGGAAACAACTGGCTTCATCCTGACATGCAAGCTTTTCCATTCGTTCGTAAGCTTAATTGGGCGAGTAAGACCTTTTCCCCCTGCTGTCAGAACAGAAGCATCACCAGTGGTGTCAGTTCAGAAAAAGCTAAGGTATGGCAACATGACTGGTGTGACACCAGTCATATTGCCATACCTTAGCAACAGGCATGATACATTTATTTCAAGAAGTACATTACATTTTCCCCCCGTTTCTACGGTTTCATGGGCTGGATATGGCAGCCGGAACGGTTGTTCAAGTGCAGCTAAACTTGGCATAGGCTCTAGTAAACGTGCCACAATTAACAATAATGAATTGCACCTGTATCATTTTGTCAAGATGGGGAGAATACAAGTGTGGAGAATATTATTATACCTTGTTAAAGTGTAACCTGACTGCGCCAGATAGTTGCAGCAGTGCGTAACGCCTTACATCTGGGACCTCTCGGGCAGACTCGATGTAAGGGGCGGGCCATTTTTGGAAATTATTTAGCAGGTGATTGGATGTGGCCGTCTCTCTATCACAGTCTGGGAGTGCCAACTCCAACCGCTCATATTGGCCTGTCTGCATCCACGTGGTCTGCAATGAGACTCTATTGGCTCAGAGCCGCTCAGAGCCCGCCCGTAGCTGCCGCTGATTGGTCCGGCCCGGGGCTTTACAAGCGTTATCAACTCCCACCGAGAGATCTCAGATGGTAAAGTAGGGCGGTAGCCTACGCACTACTGCCACCATCTGACGCAAGTCAGGTTAGTTAAAGTGACCATTTTGTAAAATTTTGCATTTGTAGTTATTTCACTGTAATTTAACAACATAATAACCAGAACAGATAGACAAAGAGACATTCATGGATTTGTATTTAAAAGTAACTTTTATGTTCCCACCTGGACCCAGGGTATGGCAGCTGCATACCCCTGCCATACACAATTGACGCCCCTGTCAGGAGTGTTACCCAACCATGAGCTGTCACCAATTAGCCCTATTCACGGCCCCCCCACTCAGCAACTTCCTGGTGCTGAAGTCACGTTTTGAAGGGTAAACCCTGCTAAAAGCCCATAGAGTTAACAAAGAAATCGCAAATTTAATGCAATTTCCGAATAGTAAAGTATAAAATATGGCTAGCATGATCAAGAACACAAGATAGTAAAAGGCACAAAGCATTATAATTTACTTTACCGTTCAACATAATGATTTGTTGGCTTTAAGTCCAGCTATTTCTGTATGAATTTCCCCTTCAAAACTGACATCAGCACCAGGAAGTTGCTGAGATATTTGCTGAGTAGGCGGGCCGTGAATAGGGTTAATCAAGCCTAGCCTGGAACTAGACCATTCCGCCTGGGCAAAAAAAACTTGCCCTTGGGGTATATGTGTCTGGCCCTGCTCAATTGTGAATCCATTTCCTCTCCCCCAAAATTTGGGGTACCAATCCGGGCCATTTCAACAATTAAACATGAACAAGCATATTCTCATAATCAATAGTGAAGCAACAAACAGATTTAGGTGGACATATAATTTTTATATGCACAGATTTATATATGAATTTGTGTCTTTATCTTTAGCTTTAGTACTAGTCCAGTAGCCCTGTGGGAGCAGAGAAATTGCTTTGTGAGGGCTGCGAGAGCGGCCCTGCGGGCGATGGGAAGGGAATGTACATTGTACAGATATACAGTAAGTAACAGTCAATTAATTAATTTGATTGGCTTATCGCCATTCCCACAATGACTGAAAATATTAACTTGTTTTTAAGATGATTTCTTAAGGTGACAGTACCCCTTTAGGTGACATAGCCCCTTTAAGTGAAACATGTGAGTACTTTATCCACCACTGCTGACCTACCATTGTTTTGAGATTGGCACATTTCCTGGGGCAAGCTGCCCAGATCACACATGTCACACATGTCTTCTTATTTTCTCACTCTCAGAAAGCGCCTGCCACGCAGTGCATTTGAATCTACATTGCAGTGCACATCATGGGGTGATCGCTGCTTGCCTCCTGTGAATTGTTTTCTTTTTATTTGTGTTTACTTTCCGTTTATTTTGTTGCTGAGTGAGGTCAGCAGACAAAGTGACGTGAGTGAGATGAAAAAACCTGGGTGAAATGAGCCAATCTCAACAGGAAACATCGGTATGTCTGCTCCATCGCACGACGAATTATAAATTGGGCTGTAGTCAGACGGAGAGACATCTCAGAGAAAGAAAAAGACAGATTTTCTTTTTCTCCATTGTTCCATTGCGCATCTTTTTCTCCAGTGTTCATTCACCTTCGACTCTGAATGGGCCGTACATTGAATAGCCTGGATCCGCCGTCTTATTAGCCATCTTATTATTTCCTTGTCTCCACAAGGAAATTCTATTAGGCCGTATGGAGAAGATTGTATTTGGTTGTTGTCGGGTGGAAACCTTGTATGTCCAGAACCGTTCGTTGTGTATTTATCATTAATAAAATGATTTAAAACAGTCAAAATAGTAGGTAGATCTGCTATTTTCACTAGTTCTGTGCAACAGTCTTGTATGATGAAGCAGGGCTTACTTTACAAAAAAGAAGGTACAAATTTGAAACTTGGAGATGGTTTCTGCCCGAGCTGGCTATCCCCATTTCAATAATTCTCTTCTTCAGTTACCAAGTTTTCGAAGCTGCAAGTGAGGCAGGTGGTGCAATGAGCTCTTCATGACATGATTTTTTTTTTTTTTATCGTCTCACTTTGCTGTTATCTCACTCTTTTCAGCTGTGTGGAGTGTTTTGCCCGACCTGCCCGATGCCAGGGGCGTCACAAGGGGGGAGGGGGCCTTAGAGCCTTAAAGGGCCAGTTCACCTCTGGGACAACCAGATCTTGTTTGGGACACGATCAACACGATCCTGAGTTATTTTTTGTGTTAAATCTGTGTTTTGAGATATTTTAGTATTTCAGCATGAATGATGATGCATTTTGCATCATATGAATCATCATGCTGCATCATATGATGCAAAATGCATCATCATTCATGCTGAAATACTAAAATATCTCAAAACACAGATTGAACACAAAAAATAACTGGCCCTTTAATTATTTTATACTTTAGATATTGAAAAATAGCAGATATACAAACTCACAGCGCGGCACCGAGTGCCGCGCTGCAAGCTTGTAGATCAGCTATTTTTTGAAAAGTCGTGAAAATGTTTGAATAAATGATTTTTTTGAAGCGAACATTTGTAACTCAAATTTTGCTTCTGGGGGGGTCCCTGGAACTAAATATTTTGAGATGGGTGTCCGTGGCCAAATACATTTCATTTTGGGGGTCCTTCACATGAAAAGGTTTGAGCACCAATGACGTAAAAACATAGGTTTTTCAAAAAACCTTTGAAATATTCAAAGACTTGCACACATTTTCACAGTTTTTCAAAAATAGCAGAACTACAAGCTCGCGGCGCTCGCTGTGAGCTTGTATATCTGCTATTTTGCAATAGTTAAAGCGCAAAATAATGCGTTCCCAGTCTAAATGGGTTAAACCCCCCCCCCCCCCCCTGTGAAGAACATTCATGGGGGGCCCGCAGTGAATCCTTGTACACAGGGCCCAGAATTTGGTTGCGACATCCCTGCCCGATGTGATATGAAGCGATGCATCATCTACCTGCTTTCTGCTTTTGTGTGTGTGTTTTCCCCACCTCTTCGTTTTCTTGCCGGTCAGGTCTGCGATATCAATACGGCCCAGACAGGACATGGCTACGAGCAACACCCTTCATCAAACAAAACCAGTCGATAAAGCAGAATCATTTAGGCTTTTCTTTCCCATTGATTTTGTGCCTGCCCTCAGCGAACTCGTCTGTTAACACACGCACGCATCTGCGCACGGGCACACACTAAGGATGGGACGATATGAAAATGTCATATCACGATTATTATGACAAAACAAATCTCGATTTACGATATTATCACGATCATCAAAATCCATTATCCTGGGGCGGAACATTTGCCAAAAAAATAGCCGATCTACAAGATCACAACGCGTCGCGTTGCGACGCGTTGTGAGCTTGTAGATCGGCTATTTTTTGGCAATGACATTGATTGAGAGTGAAAAAAAGACTGTATCAAGTACGTATATTATAAGTACCTTTCACCAATTAGAGAGGGTTTAATTGGTATCGGATATGCAGCTCGGCAAATAAAAGGTGAATTGATGGGGCGCCCGCTGGACTAGTGGTCAAGGCGCATACCACATACTAGGCTATGATGCCTGCTGGCGTCGCCGGTTCGATTCCCGATCCGGACGACCTTTGCCGCATGTCATTCCCCATCTCTCTCCCCATTTCCTGTCAATCTACTATCCTATCAAATAAATAAGGCATAAAAAGCCACAAAAAAAATCTTAAAAAAAAAAGGTGAATTGATCCCAGTGCATGACGGAGGACGATATCACGATATATTAAATCTCCACGATACGATTACCATGAGTGTTTTTTATCGTGATAAACGATAATATCGTTTATCGTCCCATCCCTAGCATGCACGCGTGCGCGCGCGCGCGCGCACACACACACACACACACACACACACACACACACACACACACACACACACACACACACACTTAGACAATGCCATTCAAATCTTAAATTCCATCTAACCTCCCATCCATGTACCACTTTTCCATCCTTCTTCCCTTCTATCCTCCTGCCCATTAATCTCTCAGTCATCTCTTCTCTCTATCCATGCATTCATTCATCCATCCTTATTCTCTCAATCCATCCACCCCCCCCCCCCTCCCCCCTCTCAATTTACATACTTTTATTCTTCTTCTGCAAAGCCTGGCCAGGAGGGCATCTGGCACTTATTTTTTCATAACACTGTAATTGCTTTTGTAAGGGTTTTGTATGCCTTTGGGCTGCTTTCAGCCTCTGGTGGCACGCACGTCTCCGGAAGTGAATTATGTGCAAGAGAACGCGGAAAGTAGCAAATCCTATCGGACTCCCAGGAGGGGCCAGTGTGTATAGATTAGTTTCCTCCTCTTAAAAGAGCCCCTCAACTCTAAGCTCAGACCTCCACCACTGCCTCGCACCGGAGGTTCACTTTTGAGAATCGTCCTTCCTGGAAAGTAGGTTATTAACCGACGTGTTGTAGACATTCATATTATGTTCATGTTTTAATGAAGAAGAAAAGGGATTTGTGCTATTCCTCCAAAGATAGAATGGCAGACAACATTAAGACGAGGACTTTTGCTTAGTTGCCAGGCCTTGACAACTCTTTTACTGTGAATCAGACCATTGGATTTACCAAGGTAAAGTTTGAAGTTTACCTCGGTACAGCTGCTAAACTTTTCTGAAGGTTGCTGCAGTTGTATAATCGTCACTGTCGGGCAGAAACCTCTTATCTCCCAAGTTTCAAATTTGTACTTTTGTTCACCAAGTAAAGCCCTGCTTCTTCATACAAGACCGTCGAAGCACACAACGCCTCGCGGTGCGAGGCGTTGTGTTGCTTGTAGATCTGCTGTTCTCACTAGTTTAATTCATTTTTAACATGATAAATACAAAACGACATACAAGGTTTCCACCCGACAACGATGATATAGTCGCACTCGTAAGTTATACTTTCAAATTCAACATTTATTATTAATGTGGTTGCCCCTGCAGGCACCAGACTATAGTACTTGTCTGACTTTATTCCATCCATCCATCTTCCATCCGTTCCTAGATAAACCTTTTTTGCCGTGCTACTTCTCCCACAGTTTTGGTGGCACACACTTGGGCCATATGTCAAATCGACCGTCTTCATTGGGAATCGATTATTTTGCTAAGAGATACGTTAGATCAGGGGTCTTCAACGTTTTCAGGCCAGGGATCCCCAAACTGATGGGGAGATGGAGCAGGGACCCCCTACCTCGTAGGGTGGGGGTGGGGCTACAACATATATTGTATTTATGTCTAAAATTGTGTTTCATGCGTATAAACATACCATGTTTATTGTGCATTCAATACTAAGCTATTAAAATAATAGATTAATATATTCATACTTTTATTTTAAACATGCATGTAATATCAATCTATCACTAACCTATCTGTCAACTGCACCATAATCATGTATACAAGCTATTCAAAAGAGACAGAATCATGTTTAAAAAAAAAGGAAAAAAACTTTTTTCTTTTTTCAACAATTTCGGGGACCCCCTGCAGCATCCCTGTGGGCTCCCTAGGGTTCGCGAACCCCCTGTTGAAGACCCCTGGGTTAGATAATTTATATACATTTATTCGTGAATTAAATTAATTCTCCATTGACTTTAATTAAAAAATATATTTTTTCCCAAATATGGAGATGTCTGACATCATATAGACACAGTATAGATATGGTTATAATATTGATGACATCAGGGATCTCCATATATGGGCATAACAGGGACAAGGACGGAATGGTTAGCACCGCTCAAATAGGGACAAGGACTGACAGATACCGAGATTTTTGCAAGTGCAAGTGACCCGTGTCACAGCAACCACACTTGCAATTTCCAATGACATCTTTCTAGTTATTATTATTATATTATTATGACCATATATGGTCATGTGCCTATATGGGACCGACGACTTACTCCACATGCGCAGCGGCAAGGACTCGAGGGAGTGCTGTGCCCGCCGTCGAGTAGTTTGGATATCCAAATGATGACTCCAGGGATCTCCATATATGGGCATAAAAGGGACAAGGAGGACTGACAGATACAGACATCTCCATATGGGCACAAAAGGGACAGAGACACACTCTTGAAAATCCCCTGACACTATAGCCTCAGACATGTTGGTCGGCCCTCACCTTCACTCAATGCGGAGGTTGATATCCGAATACTAATGTATTATTGATTTCAGCTGGTACAATTCCAAACATGCAAACATGACCCACTTTAATTCCTTCAGTCTATATTAGTATCTTAAAGGAGTAGTTCACCCCCAAAATGACATTTTTTCAATTGATTACTCACGCCATGGAGACTCGAGTTCAATAATATTTAGTCGAATTCCTAAGACAAAAATGTGATTATAGTAAATTCACCTCCATTGATTCCGGATGGGGACCCAAATTCATTCGGGTCCCCATCCGGAATCAAAAATATTACTGAACTCGAGTCTCCATGGCGTGAGTAATCAATAGAAATAAAGTCATTTTGGGGGTGAACTACTCCTTTAATGACTAATTCTAGTCTTTTTTTTCACAATGTATTTGTATTTAAGTTCATAAAGTTAACATAAGAACATATAAATGCATTGGAAATTAAATAAAATATAAACTTTTCAGGATTCCAATTACAAAATAGCTAAAGGTAATTCAGAATTCCAATTAAAAAATAGCAAAAAAAATAGCAGATCTACAAGCTCAAAATGCGACGCGTTTTGGGCTTGTAGATCGGCTATTTTTGCAATTTTTGACTATATGCATTGTGGCCCTCTGGAGTGAGTGCGAAAGTATAGTGGCCCTCTCCAGCATCAAAGTTGCCCACCCCTGCACTAGTTATAAACTAAAGTTTCTAACTTTTAATGCAGAAAACAGCTCTGTGGCTAAATGAGTTGTCAGTTAATAACTCTTGGGTCTTATGTGAAGGATTTCTGGTAAAGAAAAGTTAACACCTTTGTATTGAGCAGACATTCTTATCCGGATCAAATTACAAAGTGCAAAGTTGGAAGTAAACACCATTATCTGGCAACTCCACAGCAGTTAATTGAACCCTGGGAGTCCTGTGTCCAGTCCAAAACTACTCAACTAATTAAATACATTTTAGGAAGAAAGTTTATGAAGCAAAGAATTGTGTGGGTGTGTGTGTGTGTGTGTGTGTGTGTGTGTGTGTGTGTGTGTGCGTGCGTGCGTGCGTGCGTGCGTGCGTGCGTGCGTGCGTGCGTGCGCGCGCGCGCACACGCGCACACGCGCACATGTGCAAGCGTATAGAGGTTTTTGGACTATCTGGTCATCATATACATTTTAGCCGCTCTTAAGATACATCATTACTGATATGTGTGCACTTCAACCTTATCTTGATAATGGGCCCTTAATGGAAGTATAGTGAAGTAATGAACATAAATGCAGTCCAGTGCATTAGCAGCAACACTGAGTTGCCCTTTCCCGTAAAGTAGCTTAAAGGAGTAGTTCACCCCCAAAATGACTTTTTTTCTATTGATTACTCATGCCACGGAGAGTAGAGTTCAATAATATTTTTAGGTTTTTGTCACATTCCTAAGACAAAAATGTGATAACAATAAATGTACCCCCATTCATTCCGGATGGTGACCCGTTTCGAAACGGGTCACCATCCAGAATCAATGGGGGTAAATTTACTCGAATCAAATTTTTGTCATAGGAATGTGACAAAAACCAAAAAATATTATTGAACTCTACTCTCCGTGGCATGAGTAATCAATAGAAAAAAAGTCATTTTGGGGGTGAACTACTCCTTTAAGGTTGTTTGTACTGAAGTAATGACTTAGTTGGAGCTTGTTCAAATTTCTAAATAAATCTCATGATACTTTTTCATAGATTATATTGTCATTGTCGGGTGAAAACCTTGTATGTCCAAAACCGTTCGTTTTGCATCTATCTACAGCCGATCTACAAGCACACAGTGCTTGTAGATCGGCTGTTTTCACTACTTTTGTGCAACAGTCTTGTCTGATGAAGCAGGGCTTTACTTCACGAAAAAAAAACATACATATTTGAAACTTGTAGATACGAGGTTTCTGCCCGACAGCGACGATATGTATGCTATGCTGTACTTTGAATTTATTTTATTTTTTTGTGAAGGGGTGATTTTCTTTGTAATGAGAATGTTACCTGAGCAAGTACACAACCACCTTGTGATGTGAATGTACGCTATGCCACAAACAGCCTTCATAGAGTGAGAAAAACGTTGAAATGTGAAAACATTAGTCTTATAATACTTCAAAAGGTGGTTATTTGTCTGAGAGACTCCACTGACCTTGTACGGCCCTCTCAAACAGCATACTGGCTGATTCTTATCTCAATACTGTGGCACAAAAGGCACATTTCTGAAGAACAACAATGATTTGGATCAAACCGAGCTCAAAGTCCCTGGGAGCTCATTGTGGATAAATATAAATATATACTAGGGCATTACCGACTTGTGATTTTTGCAAGTCGACTCGACTCAGTAAAAAGATGAGTTGAAGTCGACTTTATCGTTTGATGACGTCATCACATCACACATGACCCCCCAATGATTTTGGGGGGTCCCCAGATGATAAACTTAATGTGAAGCATTGTTTTCTCACTCAACTGTAAACAAACCAACATACGTTTTAAGTGTATAGAGGGTATCTTCACATTTCTAAAGTGCCAATTTAAGGACTTTTTAATACCTCTAAAATGGCAAATTTGCAGAACATTGAGCTTGTAGATCAGCTATTTTTGCTATTTTTATGACCTTCTCTGACTTTGAAGTTTAAAGGTGGATTGTGCTTTTCAATGGGAATGGAGTGGTTTCTTGCCATTTGCGAGTTTCTGCAAAAATACACTCCATTTTCCATACAAATTTGAAAGGCAAAACAGGGACAGAAACCTTGGGGAAAAAATGCATTTGCTGGAAATGTTCAGGAAAACAGCAGTAAATACCGAAGAGTTGAATCTGTATACTGTAAATGTAGGAGATGTAAATTTGTATTTATTTTTTAATATTAATTTTTATTTGATTTTATAATAGACAATACAACAACAAGACATAACAAGACAACACACACCAGACTGGAGAGCATATAAACGAGAGTAGTAACCTATCATACAAAAAGTACAAAAGTCTTATTTATAAAAAAAATTAAAAAAAAACTTGGGACAATTACTATTAAGTATTATTAGTATTAATATAAAACGTGAACTTGGTGTCATGGGCAGTCATAGTGTATGACTCATAGAGAGTCGAGATGACCCGTATAGGACCCCAGATGTATTCATATGTTGCAAGACCGTCCTGTCTGTGGCAACGCAGCCTCTCCAAGTGTATTAATGATACAAACTCATTAAGCCATTTGGTGAAACTTGGAATGACAGTGATCTTCCACTCCGTTAAAATTATTTGTTTCGCAATGTGTACCAAGCATAAGAGTCTGCTGGACCGCATACGGTAGAGCGAGAGAGGCTTCGGAGCAACCAAACAGGACAGTTAGTGCGTCAGGTTCAATATGAGTGCGGTATATGATGTACATTTTTCTTATCTTTTAACTAGCAGGAGACTAGGGGACACCAGCCAATATCTGCACAGCGGCAATGATGATGAAGCTGTACCTTTCAATTGGTATTACATGTTGAAGTAAATTTGACATCGAAGAGTGAATACCATGCGCTGCGCTAAATAATGATGATTTCGCTCTGGTCACGTATAAGCCTCTAAAAGAGTGGATATGAAAGGAATAGAGATTTCATGTCTTCAATCCTCCAGAGCTTGCACCGTGCGCTGCTGCTGATTACACCAGAAGATACACGATGGAAATCTGACCATACAGCTGTCCTCCCCCCTGCCGATGTTTATTTTATCCCATTCAGAACGGGTTCACATTATTATGTATCATTATTTTATGCTTTAACTATTGAAAAACAACAGATATACAAGCTCACAGCGCGGCACCGAGTGCCGCGCTGTGAGCTTGTAGATCTGCTATTTTTGAAAAATCACGAAAATCAGAATTTTGACCCGATTCTATAATTGTCTTTTGAATCCTTCTAAGGTTTTTTGGAGCGGTGAAAGCGCTCCCAATAGACAGGTATGTCTGTGGGTGGGTGGGTGGCTGGCTATGTGGCTGGGTGGCTGGCTATGTCTGTAGCCTGGCAATACCTTGAGTGGCCACACACAACACACAAGTTAAAGGAGGGGCGCTGTTGTGCAGGCACACACACACACAGCTTCTATGGCACTATTGTGCAGACTAGACACACACACACACACACACACACACACACACACACACACACACACACACACACACACAGTATAGCTGCTCAGATTCACCGCTCCACTTCGAACCGAGGTTTGATTTTTTTAAAACCTACGTTTCTATGTCAGCAATCTGGCTATTCATCGTCAAAGAAAAGGTCCTTTTCACTTAAATGGAGCTAAGTTAGTCTGTTCTTGAGAGACTACTATGTCAGTGGTTTTCAAACCTTTTCATGCGAAGGACCCCCAAAATTATATTTATTCAGCCACGGACCCCCCATCTAAAAATATTTAGTTCCAGGGACCACCCAGAAGCAAAATTTGAGTTACAAACGTTCGCTTTGAAAATACATATATTCAAAGATTTGCACACATTTTCACGAGTTTTTTCAAAAATAGCAGATCTACAAGCTCGCAGCGCGGCACTCGGTGCCGCGCTGTGAGCTTGTATATCTGCTATTTTTCACTGGTTAAAGCATTCAATAATTCTAACCCTAAATGGGTTAATATAGAGCTCCTGGAAATTGAGTTGCAGCATGTTCATCGTAGTATGTATGTGTGCATATAAAACTGATTGCCTCTGTGGAGCCAGGCAGCACCTTCATGGTTTGGCTAGAAGATGCTTGTGCATCTCTGAGGAGCTGTTTTGTTTCTGTGAAGCAATCTGCTTGTGGTCAGGGGTGTCACACCAAATTCTGGGGCCCTGGGTACAAGGATTCACTGCGGGCCCCCCATGAATGTATGTTCTTCATATATTAGACTGGGAACGCATTATTACACATTTTGTGCTTTAACTATTGAAAAATAGCAGATCTACAAGCTCGCAGCACTTGTAGATCTGCTTTTTTTTGAGAAATCGTGAACATTTTGTCTTTGGGATATTTCAAATCCTCTCAAGGTTTTTTGAAAAACCTATGTTTCTATGTCAGTGGTGCTCAAACCTTCTCAAGTGGAGGATCCCCAAAATGATATGTATTTGGCCACGGATCCCCATCTCAAAACATTTGTTCCAAGGACCCCCCAGAAGCAAAATTTGGGTTACAAATGTTCGCTTAAATGCATATATTCAAAGATTTGCACACATTTTCACGACTTTTCAAAAATAGCAGATCTTACAAGCTCGCAGTGTGGCACTCGGTGCCACGCTGTGAGCTTGTATATCTGCTATTTATCAATAGCTACAATAATTCCAGGCCCCTCCACCTTGGGCCCCAGTAACTCAGTCCCACTTTCTCCCCCCTTGTGACGCCCCTGTTGTGGTAGTGATGAGGGAATGTGGGTGGGGGAGTGGATTGATTAAATCTCAGAGCACATCTGTTGCATCTGCCCATGGTGCATGTACGGTGTATGTTTATTAATGCCAATCGTCTCACCCTGGCTAACCCCCTTGCATGCAGTGCTGTGCCTTTCCTTTGCATATTCATGCATGCAAATACAGCCATGTCCACCAAGGAATTTGAGTCAAAGTGAGCCCTGACGAGAGAGTGTGACCTTGGAAAGAGATGGTTGAGGACATGACAGAAGCATGTTAGAATGCTGATCAAGTGGAGACGTGTTGTCCATGTGAAGAGACTTAACACTATCAATGGCAGGTATTTATTAATTCCGGTCAGTAAACCTTGCCAGCGTTTTTACATTGATGTTACCTTATTTTGAAGACCCACAGAAGCCACTACATGTTATTAAAAAGTCAACGCCCAGAAATATAGGCTCTGTGCATAACTGTAGTAGTTACATTTATGCTTTAAGAAACTGACCCCAAACTGAACATGTTCACGCCGCCTAATGGAAGAAGGGAAGTACAGTTAAGCACTCTATAACTGCATAAGTCTATTGCACAGTACAATGAGAATGCAATTGAAATACATTTTTATGAATTTATTGTGCCTTAATTTCCTTGTAGTCAGGGAAAATTCGCAGAATACCTGTCAAATCTGGGAATAAATTCCTTACCAAACAATTTCTTCACCAATGTGTTCGTAAAGGTGTCTAGTAACATATCTAACAAAGACTGAAATTCAACATCCCTAGCAAAATGTTTGACAGCTAGGGTAATTCTGGGTCTCATTCACTTACTATACACTGTACTATAAGGGAAAAAATCACTCCCAAAAATATGCTTTAAGTGGGATGTGAGGGGTCTAACTAGGTGTTTTTAATTATTCTGAATCCATTGCAAGCATTTGTTTTGCACGAAAAACATTCCTTGGGACCCCATAGACCTTGTGAAAAGTGATGACTCATCACTAAACCATAGTTTTTTTGCGTCTGTTTTTGGCCCAATGAATGTTTTTCGTGCAAAACAAATGCTTGCAATGGATTCAGAATAGTTAGACCCCTAAGATACTACTTAAAGCATATTTTTGGGAGTGATTTTTTCCCTTATAGTACAGTGTATAGTAAGTGAATGAGACCCAGAATTACCCTAGCTGTCAAATATGTTGCTAGGGATGTTGAATTTCAATCTTTGTTAGATATATTACTAGACACCTTTACGAACACATTGGTGAAGAAATTGTTTAGTAAGGAATTTATTCCCAGGTTTTATTAAAATTCCCTGACTATTGGCAATGTGTGTATGGTGGGTGCTTAGTATTAGGGCTATCAAACCTATTCTGTCAAATAAATGTATCAATCAATCAATCAATCAATCGATCGATCCAAAAGGGAGGGACAGCGAATACAATTCCCGGCACCGGTGGGTGCCGCGACGCTGCCACTGCAGGTGCCGGGCCGGCCGTTACCTAAACCTAACCCTAACCCTAACCCTAACCCTAACCCTAACCTTAAAGGAGTAGTTCAACCCCAAAATGAGTTTTTTTATATCGATTACTCACCCCATGGAGACTTTATTTCAATAATGTTTTTTTGTTTTTGTCGCATTCCTAAGACAATAATTTGATTATAATAAAATTACCCACATTGATTCTGGATGGAGACCCAAATGCATTTGGGGTCTCCATCCAGAATCAATGGGCCTATACAAAGAGTCTCCTCAAATTATTGGCTTAGGAATGTGACAAAAACAAAATAATATTATTGAACTCAACTCTATGGGGTGAGAAATTGATAGAAAAAAAGTCATTTTGGGGGTGAACCACTCCTTTAACCTCAGTAAAACTATGTGCCGACGGTCCTACCTGCCGGTACATCCGGTACCGGCAGGTAGGACTTTTTGCACTTTAAAGACCTGGGGTGTTTTAACCACTTTAACCATTATTTAATACTTTAGCTATAGAAAAATATGAGATCTACAGGTTCATAAGGTTATTTTTGAAAAATTATGAAAATTTGAGCAAATCTTTGAATATATATTTTTCAAAGCAAACTTTGTAATTCAAATCTCTGCCTCTGGGGGTCCCTGGAACAACCTTTTTTGAGATGGGGGTCCGCGGCCAAATACTTTTTATGAGTTTTGGGTTTTTAGAGGATTTAAGAAGACATTAATATAATCGGGGTCAAAATAGCTAAAACATTAAATAATAGCTAAAGCGGTTCAAGTCTTAACGCGACTAGGGCTGTCCTCGACGCAGGATTTATCAAGTCGATTCGAGTCGCGGGGGTTAATCCGACGCGTCGACGAATCGTTTATGTAAAAAAAAAAGGAAAAAAAAGTGGTGCTTTAAGCTTTTAAACCACGTCAACGTAATACAATAAAACAGCAATATGTTTTAAGCCTTTAAAGTATAGCGGTGGACACTGGACATTAATGACGATAAGATTGCGTCCAGCCGTGCGTAATTTGCCGTGCGTAATTGTGAATTGTGGAGCAGAGTAGAACAACGGAGGAGAGAATAATGCATCTCTTTGACAGCATGTTGTGTATTATTTCCACAAGTTGTATTTTCTCAGTGCACCGCTGCTGTATCAAAAGAGCTATGTTGCCGATCTGGTGCGAGATAATAAAAAGAAAACAGTTCGCCCATCGCTATTCCTCAGCCTGAGTCCAACCACCACACACCCACGGCAGTGAAAGTGAAAGCGCATCGCGCTGGCTCTGCTGCTTCTTTGGCCAGCTCTCAAGTAGAATAACAACTCGTCGACGCATTTCCTTTCCAAGCGGTTAACTTCAAAATAAGAGCTCCCTGTTATATGATCAAGGCAACTTTCAAGTCACGTGAACTGATTTTATTTTTAAGTCTAGTAGTAGGAAGTATGGACTCAATAAGAATTACATGACAGTCACAGTCCAGCGCTCTCATACCGCACCACAGTATACTGGTGTGATAAAAAAAATTATATATTTTTGACGGCTCGACTCAAACAATTGGCGTCGATTCCGGGGGCTTAAAACGACGCGTCGATTCGTCGATTTTTAGAGGACAGGCCTAAACGCGACACAGACGCGATCCAGGTTTCCCAAAGCGATTTTAGCCCATCGTAGCTCACGCATGGTCGTAGAGACCAAGCCCCGACCACCATGTTCCCGGGTTTATATGGGTTCGGGCAGAGCCCTACAACCCTACAACTATACCATCATTCAGATTTCACAAACAAAGTGCTTAATAAAGTCTCACACCTGTCTAAATACGATACAGCATTCTGTAATTACCCCTATCCTCTGTGTTCTTTAATAAGAAGCCTTTTTATCCGTCTGTCTATCTCAATGGGGTTGGTGCGCATGGGGAACACCAGGAAATACACAGGAAAACAGAAAGCGATCGGATAAAAAGGCTTCTTATTAAAGAACACGGACGATACAGGTAATTATAGAATGCTGTACCGTGTTTAGACAGATGTGAGACTTTACTAAGCACTTTATGAAATCTGAACGTTGGTGTAGTTGTAGGGGGCTAATTAAGTCGCTCTGCACAAACCCATGTAAACACGGGAACATGACGGTCGGGGCTTGGTCTCTACGCCCATGCGCGAGCTACGATGGGCTAGAATCGCTTTGGGAAACCCGGCCATTAGCTCTTCGCCCTCTCCCTCCTCCACTCTGCAGGGATCTCCGTCAGCATATCCACCTTCAGCCTGGTGGCCATCGCCATCGAGAGGTACAGTGCCATCTGCAACCCGCTCAAGTCACGCTCCTGGCAGACGCGCTCGCACGCCTACCGCGTGATCGCCGCCACCTGGGTGCTGTCGCTGCTCCTCATGGTGCCCTACCCGGTGTTCTACGTGATCAAGACCAGCGTCCGCAAGTCGGACAACACCACGATACACATGTGCCGCCCGGAATGGCCCAGTGTGTGGGCAGAGCAGACCTGGTAGGACAAAACATTGTTCAGGGGTTTGGGCTGGTGTTGTTGTTGTTTTCAAGCACACATGAATCATGAACCTCATCTCAACATGGAATGCACAGTACCAGTGACGTCAGTTCAGAAAAAGCTAAGGTATGGCAACATGACTGGTGTCTTGCACGCGCGCGACTGGTGTCTTGCACGTGCGCGAAGGCGCGCGTGCAAGACACCAGTCATGTTGCCATACCTTAGCAACAGGCATGATACATTTATTTTAAGAAATACATTCTATTTGTTTCCCCCGTTTCTACGGTTTCTTGGGCTGGATATGACAGCCGGAACGGTTGTTCAAGTGCAGCTAAACTTGGCATGTTAGTAAACGTGCCACAATTAACAATAATGCATTGCACCTGTGCAGCTGACCTGCGGAACATGGGAATATACCATTCTGTCAAGATGGGGAGAATACAAGTGTGGAGAATATAATTAAAATTCCTTGTTAAAGTGACCATTTTGTTAAATGTTGTTATTTTACTGTAAATTAACGACATAACCAGCACAGATAGAGAAAGAGACATCCATGGATTTATATTTAAAAGTAATATTTATTTCCCCCCCTGGACGCAGGGTATGGCAGCTGCATACCCCTGCCATACCCAATTGACGCCCCTGCAACACGGAACGCACAGGCCCTTTTAACAGCAGCCATTTTGATGGGTAAACTCTAGCCTGGGATCCCTTCACTTTTCGGGGTTTGATCCGGTCGGGCGCGGAAACGACTCTACGTCATGTTGTAGTCGTCAAAGGACTACAATTTGTCCGGAAAGATCAAACCGGATTCAGTTTGACCCAAAATAATTCCCCTGCGCTCAAGGACATACTTTTAGGGGCTACCTAATAAACCCTTTGATGCGGTGTAGTTTTGCTTTTGTAAAATGTGTTTCGTATACAGTGTTGGGCAGTAACGAATTACTAATAATATATTACTGTAATATTATTACTTTTTCCAGTAACAAGTAGTGTAAGGTATTACTCTAAAAAAATGGTAATATATAACGCTTTACTCCGCACAAAAAAAGCCTTGTTACTCCGTTACTAGCCATTTTAGCCGATTGCAGAAAAAGAACAGATCTACAAGACATCAACATACATCTACAGAGATGCGATTTAGCTTGTAGATCAGTCATTTGCGCAGTGCGCATAGTTATGATGTTGCTTATGTCATGAGACCAGTGCATGGACCAGTGTCAGCGCTGCGCTGCCTGTCACAGTCACAGAGAGAGCATACAGCGTGCGACGCGCTTACATGGATGGGACATTTACAATCTACAAGCACTCCTCTCGGCCGCGGAGGGGTCCGTCGCGGGGGTCCGCCCGACTCCGCCGCGGAGGGGTCCGTCGCAGGGGTCCGCCGCGGACCGTCCGCGGAGCTCAGCGGGACCACCGTGGACCACTGCGGACTGAGTTGCTGCTGTTAGCCAGTTAGCGTAGCCTCCACTGTCTGAGCCCAATAGGCCTCATGTCTGTTGTAAAATGTAAAACTACTCACCGAAATAGACGGTTTTAGGGAGTTGAAAGCCTACTTTCCTTAGTGGGAACACCCAGAGCCCCTGCACCTCACGTCTAAAATAGCCTAAACTTTTTAGGCAGAAAAGAAAATATGTTGCCTATTATTTAAGGATAATATAGGCAGGGGTCTTCAACAGATCTGAGAGTTTTAAATGTAATAAAAAATAAGCAATGTTTTGTTGGGTTATATATTATATGTCTTAATTATTAATTGATTCGCTTGTAGGCCTATAACAAAATCCATTAAAAAAGTTTCTAACTGTTCCCAGGTCAACTATTGATGTGTGATTAAAATGTGATTAATTGAGATTAATTAATTACAAAGCCTGCAATTATAATTTCTTTAATCGCATCCCAGAGACTCTTATTGTTCCAATAAATTGGATTCAGTTCTAAAAGGAGCTGGCTAAACAGATTTTGCAGGTAAAATAAAAGTAATATAACTTAATATATTACATATTACTCTTGATTCCAAGTAATAAGTAATATAATATTATTACTTTTTCCAAGGAGTAAGTAAGCAATTTACCCCGAGTGAGAGGACATTATGCTCTGATAATGTCCTGTGTTAGGGGGTGATCGGACGAGGCGAAGCCGAGTCCGATAACCCCCTAACACAGGACATTATCAGAGCATAATGTCCGACCCCGAGTGGTAAATAGCTTTTCTACCACTTTTTCCCATATACATGAAAGAAAACACATAGTTGTAACTTGCAAGGATCTTAAGTTACAATCATTATTGCCTATAAAACTTCCGCCATAACAACAAATAGTGCCACAAACAACATCTTCTACTCACCACCAGATGGCGCCAACTCCATGCTGAGACAGATGTCTAGCTTACGCGACCGAGTATTTCCTGGTGAATCTGTGCGCAAAGGTGGGGGCCGATGGGCAAGGAGGGTTGCGAGCTTATGAGAAACAACTAAAATAAGACCTTAAAACCTGGCGAAAACAGTTGCGTGCATTAGCGCAAATGGAAAACATTCAATTAACTTCTGAAAAGCCTACACGGCCTTTAAACAGCGTGCATACGGTGCATTAGATGAGGATAAATGAAATCATTAAATGGAAATCATTAAATTAACTTCTGAAAAGGCTTCTTCTAAGCCTACACTATATAGCCTACTAAAAACGAGTGAATCTTGCCACACGTGAATAATTGTGGTTCAGTGGTTGTAAACAATAACACAGACAATATAAAATCCTTAGTCTAGTTGTGGGAAGAAAAGGATATCATCATCATCATGGCCCCAAATAACTTTTAAATATCTTGCAATTGGAGACGAGTCTCTTACTAAATCGGCAAGAGTGCCTCTCATTTTCAATACATAAAGGCTAAGCTATAGAACCTCTCCATCATCAGCAATAGTCAGTGGTGGTGCGTGTCCCCCAGACCCCCACACTCCCAAGCCCCCACCTTTGCGCACAGATTCACCGGGAAATACTCGGTCGCCTAGCTTACAGCTAAGCTAACGTCAGTTAAAAGCACCGTTCCGGCCGTAAATAGAGGCTGTTCGCTTCCAGAAAGGCATAGGTTCAGAGAAAAGGGGCTTTAAAGTTGGCGGATTGCATTGGATCCAAATAAATCGGCGACGATAGTACGCACGTTAGTAAACATAGAACCGCTGCGACCGTCATTTGTTGGTGGGGGGAAAGGTGTTCCGACCATAGGTTCCGACTCCCTCCTGAAGTCCCCGGATGCGTTCATCGCGTATTGATCTCGGAAATGTGCCTCATTTGCATGTACATCCGGGCATTTCACACATTCCGGCTATTGTGGCCTCATTTACTACTGTTTTAAGCCAATCACAATCCAGTATTTGAACACGTGACTAGAAAAAGTGGTAGAATAAGTAATAAGTAACGATTACTCTCCTAAGTAATATTGCCCAACACTGTTCATATAGGCCTATCCATCTTTTAGTCCAACTCATAGCGACTGGCAAGACTACCCAATAGGGGTGTAACGATACATTTTAACAACGATACGATACGCATCACGATACGTGGTTGACGATACGATACATGGACGATATTGGTACAATGATGGCAATACGATACGATTCGATTCAATGATTTAAAATCGATATAGTAACAATTTAGGAAAGAAATTAAATCAGTGTGAAATGTGTCAAAAAAATCTTGGTAGCACTTTATAATAACTATACACTAAGTAAACACTGTGATTCTCTAGCAAATACATGGACATTATATTTCAACACATATGCACCTTGACATACACACAATCATCGATAGACCAAGAGTAGCTATATGGAAACCCCTCTTTTTCATTCAGGCACAAATACTTAGTTTCCATACAATCAAATGTTTGCACTGCAAAACGATTTGATACCAATTATCTGTATTGCAAAATGATACCGATACGATATATGCTTTTGCATATTGATATAGTAGATCATTACAAATTAAAATAGATTTTTCGATTCAGACACTATATCGTTCCACCACTACTACCCTAGCCTGGAGCATTTTAATAGGGATTGGGGCAACAAACAGGGGGAACCAAAACAAAGCAACGCCTCTTCTTCTGCTTGTGGTTTTCGCCTAGACAGGATCAAACTGCCCGTTGTAAACCATCACCAGGCTTTCCCCCGAGAAAGCCTGGTGACGAGAGGTTAGGTAAACACAGTAGAGAGAGAGAGAGAGAGAGAGAGAGAGAGAGAGAGAGAGAGAGAGAGAGAGAGAGAGAGAGAGCAGTCTTCAGTATGAATCATTTCAGCTCTCAGGCTAATTAGTTGGGGCAAATCCGATACTTCCGTGACCGCGAGAGCAAAGGTCCGTTTCTCAGTGGTTTTGTCAACTGAAGGTTAAATAACAAATTGAGCTCCCATGTCCCTTGCAAAAATGCGGGCAAAATGTTTGACAGCTAGGGTAATTTTCAGTCTTGTTCACTTACTATACATATACTATAAAGGAAAAAATTACTCCCAAAAAATCTGCTTTAAGTGGGATGTGAGGGGTCGAACTAGAGGTTTTTAATTATTCTGAATCCATCGCAAGCATTGGTTTTGCATGAAAAACATTCCTTGGGCTAAAACAGGACCCCAAAAGACTGAAAAGTGATGACTCATCACTAAACCATAGTTTTGTTGGCCGTTTTTAGCCCAAGGAATATTTTTCGTGCAAAACAAATGCCTGCAATGGATTCAGAATAATTAAAAACCCCTAGTTTGACCCCTCACATCCCACTTAAAGTATTTCTTTCCTTTATAGTATAGTGTATACTGTAGTAAGTGAATGAGACTGAAAATTACCCTAGCTGTCAAACATTTTGCCATTTTTGAGGGACATGGGAGCTCAATTTGTTATTTAACAAAACCACTGAGAAACTGACCTTTGCTCTCGCGGTCACGGAAGTATCGGATTTGCCCCAACTAAATGTGTACCTCAGCCTCGTGACTCGTTTGCAATTTGTTTGTGCAAAAACAACACTGCCGGCTGACTGACATCTGCGGGACCTGTTTTTATTATATTTCACAATAACTTGTGAATTTACAAGCACATAAACCTCTGAACTACAGGACTGAATCCCACCAGGAGCAATAACCAACTCCGATGCTGCCTCTATCGTTCCTTCCCTGATGAAGTAACAGCAATGAGCGCAGTCAACTATTCTGTTTTCTTTGATACATTTTCCTCCGTTAAGCCAATAGTCAAACTGAGCACCCGATCTACTATGAATCACCACATTCAATGGAGCGGGGTTACAGAAATTGTACAATTCCACTCCATAGAACGGGCACTTTTTCAAGTAATCCCTTTCCATTGAATGGGGTGACTCATCCGATGCACCGACACAGATATAGAGAAAGGCACAGAGAGAGAGAGAGTTCTCTCCTGTCATTTTTAGAGATCCAGTTCAATATCAGCCGGCCGGGGTACATGCAGTTCCTACAATCGGGGGTCTTGAAGACCTGTCTCGGGTGCAGGGGGATGCTGTTTGAATAATGAATGAAGTCAGTGACGGGCAGAATATATGTCTTCTTTTTTTTACGATAAAAAAGGTGGGTGGGCATCTCCCCTCTGTTGAGGCTTAATTAGACAGGAGAAAGAAGCAGTGGCGTCAGTTCAGAAAAAGCTAAGGTATGGCAACATGACTGGTGTCTTGCACGCACGCCTTCGCACGCTTGCAAGACACCAGTCATGTTGCCATACCTTAGCAACAGGCATGATACATTTATTTTAAGAAGTACATTTTACTTTTCCCCCCCATTTCTATGGTTTCTTGCGCTGGATATGGCAGCCTGGAACCGTTGTTCAAGTGCAGCTAAACTTGGCATGTTAGTAAATGTGCCACAATTAACAATAATCCATTGCACCTGTGCAGCTGACCTGTGGAACCTGGGAATATACCATTTTGTCAAGATGGGGAGAATACAAGTGTGGAGAATATAATTATAATACCTTGTTGAAGTGACCATTTTGTTAAATTTTGCATTTGTAGTTATTTTACTGTAATTTAACAACATAATAACCAGAACAGAGAGACAAAGAGACGTTCATGGATTTATATTTAAAAGTAACTTTTATTTTCCCCCCTGGACTCAGGGTATGGCAGCTGCATACCCCTGCCATACCCAATTGACGTCCCCTGGAAAGAAGAGGCAGAGAAACAGACGCTGCATAGCAGAGGTCACAGCATAGGATGATGGGGGCATTACCTCTCTGAACCCAAGCTTAGCAGACACAGCTTGACAAGTTTGAACGTTTTCACCTCCTGAACTCCTGGTGAAATCATGTATTATTAATTGACGAATATTATCCATTTTAAAGCTAGTAATTCCTATTTTAGTTTAACGTGGATGACAAAGGAAATAACTTGAAAAGGGTAAAGGGTAGTGGTTTAACAATATAGTAACTGAATCGAAAAATCGATTTTAATTTGCAATGACCTACTATATCGTTTGCAAAAGCAAAATATCGTACTGTTTTGGCTTTGAATCGTATCGTATCGTTTTAAAATGCGGTAATCGGTATCAAATCGGTTTGCAAAAGGAAATACTTGATTGTATGGAAACTATGTATTTGTGCCTTGTATTTAGCAATTTTAAGAGGGAAAATGAAAAAGAGGGGTTTAATTACTTCTCCATTCTATATAGCTACTCTTGGTCTATCAATAATTTCATTTCTTTGCTAAATAGTTACTATATCGATTTTAAATCATTGAATCGAATCGTATCTTATCGCCATGAATTAACCAATATCGCCCATGTATCGTATCGTTACCATGTATCGTGATGCGTATCGTTACACCACTAGTAAAGGGCATAACAAACTCGATTTACAACCAGTAAGACTATAAGAGCTACTTTGGTGTCAAATAAAATAAACACATCATGCAAACCAACGAGTCTGTAGCTCCACATAAGATGCCCTATTACAGTGGCATGCTTGGGCGCTCCTGAAAATTAGCATGCGCCGAGGCTCTCGTATACCGCAAATCTGCCCATAAACAATTTTTTTGAGGAGTGGAGCAATTAAATGGAAGGTAGCGATCCAGAGGAACCACGTCCGTGTTTCCCCCGTGACAGCACTTTGAGGCTGAACACCCGCTGCAGCAGAGTTCTCCCATCGCACGGTGTCCATCAAAGTGTCTGCGCGCGCAGAGGGGGGAGGCCAGGGGTGAAAGACTGCTTAATTAGTGCAGCCTTCACAGAGAGGAGATAAAGTTGGAGCTCAGATGTCTAAAAGTCAAGGCGTGTCACCGGGTACGGGTTCCCCAAGGTTTAACCCATTTAGGCCTAGAATTATCGAATTGAATGCTTTAACCAGTGAAAAATAGCAGATATACAAGCTCAGCGCGGCTGAGCTAAATATTTTGAGATCGGGGTCCGTGGCCAAATACATATCATTTTGGGGGTCCTTCACATGAAAAGGTTTGAGAACCACTGACATAGTAGTCTCTCAATAACAGACTAACTGAGCTCCAGTTAACACATTAAACGCCCACGTGGTGCCCACGCGCCAATCTCTTTGATGTTTACGTGTGCCCACGACGCGTTCGACGCGTTGTACAGTAAACTATACTGTACTGTAGCTACTGCACTTGGCTACCGCGGTGATGAAACAAACTCCATTTCCCAACATGCAGCGCGAAATTACGTCACCTGGACGTGCTGTCTGTCTTGTTGACTTCCTGTTTAGCGGCTGCACAAAAATGCTGTTTTCTCCGGATTCTCTTCCTTTTTTCTTTTTTTTCTCAAAACGGCAGCCTCTTCTACCGGCCGTAACACAAACACTGTGGCCATAGGACATACTTGGATTACATTTACTCGGATTACTTTTCTCGCCAGTACTTCGAAGGTAGGTAAAATGGCGGGTTGCCATGGGCACCAGCAAATTAAACGTCGAATAATTCTGGGCACCCGATGTGTTAAGTGAAAAGGACCTTTTCTTTGACGATGGCTGGCCATATTGCTGACATAGAAACGTAGGGCTTTCAAAAAAAAGAAGAAGAAGGATTCAAAAGACACTTATAGAATCGGGTCAAAATTCAAATTTTCGCAATTTTTCAAAAAATAGCAGATCTACAAGCTCGCAGCGCGGCACTCGGTGCTGCGCTGTGAGCTTGTATATCTTCTATTTTTCAATAGTTAAAGCATAAAATAATGATACACAATAAGGTTTACCCGTTCTGAATGGTTTAATCCTTGGCTTTATTTCCCGAGCAGCATGATCCATACTTCACCGTGAGAGGTTGGAGGAGTATTACCGTATCTCGGATCTCTGCCAGATCAAAATCCTTCTCATCTGCCTCTCGCTGCAGTCAGGGGCGTCACAAGGGGAGGGGGAAGTGGGACTGAGTTAATAGGGCCCAAGGTGGAGGGATGCCTGTCTTTAGCTATTGAACAATAGCAGATCTACAAGCTCGCAGCTGCGAGCTTGTAGATCGTGAAAATGTGTGCAAATCTTTGAATATATTATGTATTTTTTAAGCGAACATTTATAACTAAAATTTGCTTCTGGGGGGTCCCTGGAACTAAATATTTTGACATAGGGGGTCCGTGGCCAAATACATATCATTTTGGGGGTCCTTCACATGAAAATATTTGAGCACCACCGACATAGAAACATATAGGTTTTTCAAAAAAACCTTAGAAGGATTTGAAATATTCAAAGACTTTCACGATTTTAAAGGAGTAGTTCACCCCCAAAATGACTTTTTTTCTATTGATTAGTCACGCCATGGAGACTTGAGTTCAATAATATTTTTTGGTTTTTGTCACATTCCTAAGACAAAAATTTGATTCGAGTAAATTTACCCCCATTGATTCTGGATGGGGACCCGTTTCGAAACGGGTCCCCATCCGGAACGAATGGGGGGAAATTTATTGTTATCAAATTTTTGTCATAGGAATGCGATAAAAAACTGAACATATTATTGAACTCTAGTCTCCATGGCGTGACTAATCAATAGAAAAAAAGTCATTTTGGGGGTGAACTACTCCTTTAAATAGCAGAAAAATTGCAGAAAAATAGCAGATCTACAAGCTCGCAGCGCGGCACTCTGTGCTGCGATGTGAGCTTGTATATCTGCTATTTTTCAATAGTTAAAGCACAGGGGCCCCACAGTGAATCCTTGTACCCAGGGCCCAGAATTTGGTGCGACACCCCTGCATATGAACAATGCCACTATAGATAGAGTAACCCTCTTATGAAGCAGTGAACAATGCCACTATAGATAGAGTAACCCTCTTATGAAGCAGTGAATAATGCCACTATAGATAGAGTAACCCTCTTATGAAGCAGTGAATAATGCCACTATAGATAGAGTAACCCTCTTATGAAGCAGTGAATAATGCCACTATAGATAGAGTAACCCTCTTATGAAGCAGTGAACAATGCCACTATAGATAGAGTAACCCTCTTATGAAGCAGTGAATAATGCCACTATAGATAGAGTAACCCTCTTATGAAGCAGTGAATAATGCCACTATAGATAGAGTAACCCTCTTATGAAGCAGTGAATAATGCCACTATAGATAGAGTAACCCTCTTATGAAGCAGTTATGTAGATAGAGTTATATAGATACAGTTATATAGATAGAGTATATATAGATAGATAGATATATATATAGATAGAGTAACCCTCTTATGAAGCAGTTATGTAGATAGAGTTATATAGATACAGTTATATAGATAGAGTATATATAGATAGATAGATATATATATAGATAGAGTAACCCTCTTATGAAGCAGTGCCCACATTTAGAAGTACAGTTGAAGTGATCTGCTAAAACCTGGGTATGCTGTGGTAATTCTAATGCCGCTAGATACACTAATCCTTATCAAGCAATGCACTGAGCCATACGTATCCACCTTTAAAGCCTTCAAACAATACATCACTTTGGGCTGTTCGTTGCATTCTACTGCATATGTGAGATTCAGATGCAAGATTCAAAGCACAAATAACAAGAATACACACCTCACTGATTGACAAGAGGGGAGGAGGAAACGTAGGAAAAGGAAAGTTATCAAAGGTTATTGGGGTCAGGTGAGCAAGGGAGGATTCATCTGACGGATTGGTGACAGGTAAACGAGGGGGCGTGTTTTTATCGGGTGAGATTGAAATGGGGCGAGTTGGGAGAGAGAAGGACATAGACAGTTATCAGATGCTTTGGTTCAGGGCATCGTCTTCCCTACTGAACATACAAACAGTGGCGTCAGTTCAGAAAAAGCTAAGGTATGGCAACATGACTGGTGTCTTGCACGTGCGCGCGGGCCATACCTTAGCAACAGGCATGATACATTTATTTTAAGAAGAACATTAAATTTTTTCCCCCGTTTCTACAGTTTCTTGGGCTGGATATGGCAGCCTGGTATTCTCCCCATCTTGACAAAATGGTATATTCCCAGGTTCCGCAGGTCAGCTGCGCAGGTGCAATGCATTATTGTTAATTGTGGCACAATTACTAACATGCCAAGTTTAGCTGCACTTGAACAACCGTTCCAGGCTGCCATATCCAGCCCAAGAAACCGTAGAAAAAATAAAATGTACTTATTAAAATACACGTCTGTTGCTATTGTATGGCAACATGACTGGTGTCTTGCACGCGCACGAAGGCGTGCGTTCAAGACGCCATATCTTAGCTTTTTCTGAACTGACGCTACTGCTGTATTCATGCAAGCAGACGCCGCATTCAGACAAAAGCATGAATATTAATTGTAGCTATTCGTTGTCCGTCTCACGTAGCCCACTATAGCCGCCGCTTCCCTGTCGGTCTATGAAAGGAAGCCGACGAACCTGAACGAAGCACCGGCACATCTCCCCTTGTGGTCTGATCATACACCTTTCCAATGGCCTTTTGTCGTTCACGTTGGCCACGCTATCAAACGGCGAACCGCTGAAAAAGATCAGACAGACCGTCCAGAGACCGTTCTGAGGCTGGAAAGACGTTTGATAGTTGGGGGGGTTGGGACTTCAGAGGAGAGTGCCCGGCCGCGAAGGCATTAGAATATCACAGAATTAGTCATACTTCCGCTGGCATGGGCACTTACGTGCGCGGACTGATGTTCAGCGCAGATGTCAGTGGTTAAAAGTGTGCTGTGATGAAGCCAAATGAGAAGCTATTTCTGGCTGGGGGCATACAGAAGGTTTAATATGATCAAAGTCACACCTGGACAGCTCCTCTGCCGCTCTGTCATTCAAGTATTTTTCTCTCTTGTCTTTCTTTATCTCTAGAATTAGCCCAAAATAGAGACACCAGATTGGAAGTGTTACACATTGAAAACACATGTGTATAACGTGTGTCACATGTCACATGCAGACACACTGGGTACAAGGATTCACTCACATTTTGTGCTTTAGCTATTGAAAAATAGCAGATATACAAGCTCACAGCGCGGCACTCGAGCCCAAATGACAGCTCTGACTATGAGCCACTGGCACTCATGTTCTCCAATTGATCACCAGTTATGTTCTGCATCGATCACTTCTTCATTTAAAGAATCTTGTGTTTGTAATTTATTGGAACACGATAATGAAGAGTGCCGTCAAAGACAGGGTAAAGATAAACGACACAGGTCATGAAAATGTTTAAGCTCTGTAGACCTAGTTTTTGTGTGAGGAACTAAGTGTGTATGCTATGGTATGATACGCGGATGAGAATCCAAATCTTAGCTGGACATTTTCCGGTGATGCTCGGTACGGCCGCGGCACGGTACGGCGTGTGGCGGTCATAGCGAATTTGATAATTATAATGAATAAGCTTCAACAAACTAGTTCACATGAACGATATCGAGGCTATACTTCCTCAATTTCCTGGTCAGGGCAAGTCAGCCTAGAGCAGCTGCTCTCTCTCTCTCTCTCTCTGCCCTCTGCCTGGATTATTATTATATCTTTTTTAATTAAACTAAGAAAAACATGTATTTTCGGGGGAAAACCCTGTTTTTCAATGTAACTACTTTATTTTTTGTTCCTTTTTTATTGCGACCGTTAGGTCGCAGTTACTTATTGCGACCGTTAGGTCGCAGTTACTTACACTCTTATACTATCCAAACCTCCAACGGCTGTCAGTCCGTCAGTCCCTCTGTCTGTCAGTCATGTCACTCGTCACACGTCACACTTTCCCCCTACTCATAGATCCGCCACCGTTGCCCCGATCCATGCCAAACTTTGCACACACACTCCTTGGCTGCCAAAGCACAGCCCTCATTTCTCACATGTCCCACTTCTAGCGCCACCATGAGGAAGATTCTTGCAAGACACATTTTTGGACACTGCTCCTACAGATTTTGCCCTAAAATCAAGCAAACCGGTACACAGTATCTCTACAGCCATGTCATCAAAACGCATCTGTCCCATCTAGCACCACCATCTGGACGATTTTTGAAAAAACACATTTTTGGCCTCTTTGTGTATTCAAATAGAAGCTACCTAACGGTCGCTTATCTCAAGATTAGGGAGTCTTACTGGTACTCTTATTGCGACCGCCAGGTCGCAGTTACTATCAAAACCTCCACCGGCTGTCAGTCTGTCAGTCTGCCATTCTGTCAGTCACACGTCACACGTCACACTTTTGCCCTTCTCATTTCTCCGCCACCGTTGCCCCGATCTATGCCAAACGTTGCACACACACTCCTTGGCTGCCAAACCACAACCCCCATAGCGTCATCATCAGGCCAATTTTTTCAAGCACATTTTTGTAAACTGCTCCTACAGATTTTGCCCTAAAATCACGCAAAGCGGTACACGGTATGTCTAGAGTCATGTCATCAACATGGATCTGTCCCATGTCCCACCATCAGGCTGATTTTTACATGCGACCTGACGGTCGCTTATCTCCCGATTAGGGAGTCTTACTGGTTAATATCACATAGATTGTTTTCTTTTTGTTCTTGAAACAGCAATATGAGACTATGAAAAATCTCAATTTTACAATGGGAGTGGATGGAGGGAAGACTTTTTTGTCCCACTTAGTAACAGAGCGACGGGGGTCTTTGAAAAATTTATATCAAACCGCTTTTCAAATTCCGTGGTTGTAGAATGCACATACTGTATGTGAAAATATAAATGCAAATTAACTGCATTTTCATTTCAGCTCAAATATCATACAGTATGTGGAAAACAATTTTACATTATCATTTTAATATAGTCCCCTATCTTTAGCTTTTAGTCCCCTATTCGCCCGCCTGATTGATTGGGAACCGTTTATTTACTCAGTCATCTGCTGCTAAATGTTTATTCCCTATCTATTCCTGACTGCTGTAATGGCCCAATCTCCTTCTTGGGGATGTTTCTATTTGATCCGCTTAATGAAAGTCTCCCAGGTCGCATCGCTCAGCCCCCGCTTTAATAAATCCAAGAAATGGGCTGCTGACACATTGCCTTAATGCTGCAGCCGCTGAAACGCTAGTCACAGTTCCCATGTTGAATGATGAAGTGAAACGAAATGGCTATTCAGCATGAGTGACAGGCTATAGCTGCCACTTAATACACATGTGTGTATGTGAAGAAGACCGTATTGTCATGCTAACCGATATTTGAGATTGATTGGTTTTATAATAATAATATTTAGCTATTGAACGATCCATTGGGCTCTGGTTGATGTTGTGTATATCAGGGGTCTTCAACGTTTTCAGGCCAAGGACCCCTTAGTTGAGAGAGAGAGATAAACCAGGGACCCTGACAACCTTTTTATAGATTCCATATAGTTTCATTGTTTGACAGCATAATCATCAATGTATTTTGGATTCATGTTAATGTGTGTTTTTGGATATTTAACCACTTGAACTGTCGATACTTAATAAACCTGACCTTTCACTTTGTACATCTGCTCGTTTTCCCCTCTACACCAAAGCTCTTTGCCGGAAATAGCCGATCTACAAGCTCACAACGCCTCGCAGCGTGAGGCGTTGTGAGCTTGTAGATCGGCTATTTTTGGCTAAAGTTCTCTGAATATGGACAAGTTTCTAAAGATTTGGAGGACCCACTGTAGTAACTCTGAGGACCCCCCAGCGGTCCCGGACACCCTGTTGAAGACCCTTGGTGTATATCAGGGGTCTTAAACAGGGGGTCCGGGACCCCTAGGGGGTCCCCAGCGTTACTACAGGGGGTCCTCCAAATACTTGAGTGATAGAACCTATTTTTTCTCCTTTTTTATATCCACTTGAACCCTACAGTAGCGTCCATATTCTGAGAACTTTAGCCAAAAATAGCCGATCTACAAGCTCGGTGGCGCAGTGGTTAGCGCTTCGCCTCACAGCTAGAAGGTCCTGGGTTCGATTCCCGCCGGGGAACGCTGTGGGTGCTGGGGACGTGTTTCTCCCTCCGCGTCATCAGCGCCCACACCCTAGGTGGGGTCGGCGATAGGGCCTTTCTGTGTGGAGTTTGCATGTTCTCCCCGTGTCTCCTAGGGTTGATACCCTCACAAAAACATGCAGTAATCCTGGTCTCAATAATGCCTCCCCCTGGCCAGCCGGGGCGCTTGATGGAGGGGAAAGGAACTGGTTGGAATAACGTGTTCCTTCCACGCGCTACGTCCATCCCGGGGAAATCCCCCCTGTCGGGTGAAAAGAAACAACTTGGACTACTCATGCATTGAAGGAAGCATGAGGTCAGTCCGTTGTCTCCCCAGGCACGGCAGAGGGAGAGCAGAGCCCAGGACTACATAGGCAATTGGCACTGGGTGAAAAATGGGTTGCAAAATCGTGGGATAAAAAATAAAGGCTTTTCAGCTGGATTTCACACGTATTTTTGTCCGTCTCTCAGGTACGTGTTGCTGTTGTTCACGCTGTTCTTCGTGCCTGGAGTGGTGATGATGATAGCCTACGGCCTGATCTCCCGGGAGCTCTACAGAGGCATTCAGTTCGAACAGAGTCTCAACACGGAGGCCACTGGTGAGATCCGTCAGAAATCCCTCACAAATGGGACACCATTTAAACCCATTCAGAACGGGTACACTATATTGTGTATCATTATTTTATGCTTTAACTATTGAAAAATAGCAGATATACAAGCTCACAGCGCGGCACCGAGTGCCGCACTGCGAGCTTGAATTGCGAGCTTGAATTTTGACCCGATTCTATAATTGTCTTTTGAATCCGTCTAAGATTTTTTGAAAAGACCTATGTTTCTATATGTCAGCAATCTGGCCAGCCCATCGTCAAAGAAAAGGTCCTTTTCACTTAACTGGAGCTCAGTTAGTCTGTTCTTGAGAGACTACTATGGCAGTGGTGCTCAAACCTTTTGATTTGAAGGACCCCCAAAATGATATGTATTTGGCCACGGACCCCCATCTCAAAATATCTAGTTCCAGGGACCACCCAGAAGCAAAATTTGAGTTACAAACGTTCGCTTTGAAAATACATATATTTAAAGATTTGCACACATTTTCACAACTTTTTTCAAAAATAGCAGATCTACAAGCTCGCATCGCGGCACTCATCTGCTATTTTTCACTGGTTAAAGCATTCAATAATTCTAGGCCTAAATGGTTTAAAAGGGAAATTAAACAGGCTTTTATAAAAGTCATTACCAAGAAGCATTATTACAACAGAGACATAATCTATAGGGGTGTAGCGATATAGTAACAGAATTGAAAAATCGCTTTTAATTTGGAATGATCTATTATATCGATATGCAAAAGAAAATATCGTACTGTTTGGTTCTGTATATCGTATCGTATTGTTTTACAATGCACATAATCGATGGTATGGAAACTAAGTATTTGTGCCTTGTATTTAGCAATTTTAAGAGGGAAAATGAAAAAGAGGGGTCTAACTACTTTTCTATTCCATATAGCTACTCTTGGTCTATCGATAAATGTGTGTAATCTCTGTGTTCATGTAAAGGTCCGGGTTTGTCCATATATTTGCTAAAGAATCACAGTGTTTACTTATTTATATCCATCATAAAATATTTTTGACACGTTTCACACACATTTGTTGTCTTTGCTAAATAGTTACTATATTGATTTTAAATCATTGAATCGTATCGTATCGTAGCTCCATGAATGAACCAATATCGTCCATGTATCGCATCGTCAACCCTGTATCGTGATGTGCATCGAATCTTTGTTAAAATGTATCGTTACACCCCTATTATTAATCTGATCTGATTATTAATCTACCAAACACAAAGTTCCTGACCTTTTTGTTAGATTTTTATCATCTACAATAGCAACATTAGCAATAACATGCTGTAACATTATTAAAATATGCAATATGACATAACCATGTTTACAGATACCTTGTATAAAGAGGTTATGCGCATACATAAAGTGAATGGCAAATCGAGTGGCAATTCGAGTGGCAAAGTGAGCGGCAAAGTGAGTTTGTGCTATGATTTTTCACCCCCCTAAAACATGATAATCAGGTATTATGATTATACTAGGAGGAAGATTTTGTTCTCCAAAAAAGTGTACAGAAAGTATGTTTTTATGTGGCCACACCCACCAGTTCACTAAGTATGCCTGGTTGTCAGTTAGGTGGTGGCCAAGCTGAAGTTAGCCCACAAATTAAACATTGGCCAAATTGTCAAATATTAGAGGCAGAAATTGTGAAAATAGACGATCTACATGCTCACAACGTCTCGCAACGCGAGGCGTTGTGAGCATGTAGATCGTCTATTTCCACAATAGAACCGTGTTATACAAAATGTAAAGCCTCAACTCTTAGTGCTCGTCAGGGTGGGGGGTCCCCAGTTAAAATATGATTATTTTGGGGGTCGCGGCCTGAAAAGGTTGAGAACCACTTCCCTAAACCACCACGCTCGCTCGCCTCTGCAATCACAACAGGGCTGAAGAACGGCGGTGGCAACAGTGTCGCCGGAGGTGGCGGCGACGACAGCGACGGCTGCTACGTCCAGGTGTCCAAGAGGACCCCGTCGGCCACGGAGCTACGCACCCTCTCAGCCTCCACCTCCGCCTCGTCCGCCGCCGCCCAGGTAGATACTTGAAAATACTCAAGTAAAAGTACTCAAGTAATTACTCAAGAGTAGTTTTTTTTGGAGGATCTGTACTTTCAGAGCAATGTTCAAATCTACTTTTACTCTTACGTAATTCAAATAGTAAATGCTTGTACATCGTCACTTTTCATTTGGACAATGAGCAAGAGTAATTTAAATTCAGTAAATAAGTTAAGTAAATTCAGGTTTTTGACATACGATTGTTGTGGGTTGAGATTGGCACATTTCCTGGGGCAATCTGCCCAGATCATGAATGTCACACTTCTTCTTTTTTAGTTTTTTACTCTCAAAAAGCGCCTGCAATGTAGTGCATTTGAAACTACATAGCAGTGCACATCATGGGGTGATCACTGCTTGCCTCCTGTGAATTGTTTTATTTTTGTTTATTTTATTTTTATTTCGCTGCTGAGTGAGGTCAGCAGACAAAGTGACATGAGTGAGATGAACAAAAAAAAAACTGTGTGAAATGTGCCAATGTCAACCAGAAACATCGGTACTGTAGCTAAGAAAGCAATATGGGACTGCTGGTTTCCAGCAGGTGGCAGTAGTGCAGGATTATGGTTGCAAGCTGCCCTTAAAACCAAGGGAGGAGAAGAAGAAGAATCTCCAGCAGAAACGAAACCAAGAAGACTTAAATAAGGAGAAGACACGCCCACACCACGGCTATCCGCCATGACACATTCTGTGGCAAAACTCGCACTGTCGTTCGATGAATAACATTGGAGTACCTCTGTGAAGTTGGCACCCCATATGTTGAAAACATATATAAAAATGGTGTCATTCTTTAGTGCTGGATTTGTGCTGAATTGTGCCGTACATTATATAATTTGTGCTGCTATCATTATTGAGATATTCTACACAACACCACTGTACTGCTCCTATGTTTTACAATGAAATACTGCTGCTCTACACCGCCCTCTGTAGGGCAATCACTATACTGCTGCTAAATCTGCTAATTCATAACCATTATAAATATTTATATATATAAATATATATAAAAACACAATTGATGATTTCAATGGCACAAATTAGAGCACATCCAACACTAAAGAATGAGACCATTTCTTCCCGATTTGGAGCCAAAAAATTGGGGGTGCAAGCCTCAGCAAAACAATAACTTAGAATATCTAAAACATTATACCAGCACAAATGTACGGCACAATTCAGCACAAATCCAGCACTAAAGAATGACACCATTTTTATATATGTTTTCATCATATGGGGTGCCAACTTCACGGAGGCCATTGGAGTCTATGAGCGCCGGCTGGGACAGCTCATGAACAAAAAAATATTCTGAACGATAGAGACCTTTTTTTGTATAATCACTCCAGGAATATAAAAGAAGACATATCACAGGTATTTTTACAATCACTTGCTTTTCGATGTGCACAGTACATAATGTTATTGAGGCAGCTAAACAGCGGCAAGTATAGTTTCTGTCTCTGAGATATCGCGAGATTTGGATTCCAGACAGGGAATGGTGGAGAGTCTCGCGATACTAGCTAGTTCAGAAACGTAAATTGTGCTCTTTAGATGCCTCTGTAATGTTATACAGTGTACTCACCGAAAAGCAACAC
Source organism: Nannobrachium achirus (assembly GCF_963921795.1). Classification (NCBI taxonomy): domain Eukaryota; kingdom Metazoa; phylum Chordata; class Actinopteri; order Myctophiformes; family Myctophidae; genus Nannobrachium; species Nannobrachium achirus. Next base: position 48,371,828 of record NC_137831.1, on the reverse strand, counting down.
AGCAGAAAACAATGTGTGACATGAGTATTTTATAAAGGTCTTTATCGTTCAGAATATTTTTTTTTGTTCATGAGCTGCCCCAGCCGGACTCCAATGTTATTCACTGAACTTCCGGTGCTAGTTTTGCCACCGAGAGTGTCATGGCGCATGGCTGTGGTGCCAAAACACACTCCGTTGTCCTTTCTTGCTGAGACATTCTTTGAACAAAACTAAGCTAACATGGCTAACATGAGAACTGACTGGGAGAAAATGAATGAATCTGAATCTGACAATGATTCTCCTGATATTGTCGAACTTCCTGACATGAGCTAGCTCATCTGACAAGGAAGAAGGAGAAAGACAAACACAGGAAAGTGAACGATGTGCTCATCCTTGGCCACATCTGAACGAGTTGTTCAGTATGAAACGAGGAGAAAAATGCTAACTATATAATGCAGGGTATGATGTGCCTTCCCCGGATCGTAGAGATATCTGCTTAGAGGTTCTCATTATGTAATTAATGTAAAAAAAAAAAAAAAGAAAAAAAAAGTACTTTTACTTTTTTACTCAAAGAGTGGTTTTTAACTAATTTGCTGACTTTTTCAAAATGGCTGCCAAGTACCAGGATGCCTCAGTCTCCATAGACTTCCATGTAATTCATAGTGCACGGATCATGCACGCCCATGCCTAGATCATGCACCACGTGTGTGCACGCTGTTCACAGCTTTCAAACAAAAAAGAAATCTGCTTGGAAATCCGTTCAGGCATTCATGAGATAGCAGCCATTATATGTTTTCTTGCTATGTAAACAAAAATGGCTGCCATGTTTGAAAGATGGGGTTGGTATGGGGGTTAGGGTAAGGGTTAGGGTTAATTGCGATCATGCCTACTACATTTTTTGGGGTCCAATTTTTTTTCTCAAAAACGGCCAAAACTAGGGAAACTCGAGCCTGGCGGCCTGTACTTATGGTAACTCGTGAAACTCGGGCCTATGCAGTTAATGAGTTAAATAGGCTACTTTTTACTCTTACTTTTGAGTAATTTCCTGGACTAGCACTTTTGAGCAGGATTTCTCAGTGCTCTTTCCACCTCTACGCCCAGGCCAAGACGGAGCGCGCCCGTAGCAACACCTCGGAGGCCAAGCTGCGGGCCAAGAAGCGCGTGGTGCGCATGCTGATGGTGATCGTGGCGCTGTTCTTTGTCTGCTGGATGCCGCTGTACACGGCCAACACCTGGAAGGCCTTCGACCTGCCGTCGGCGCACCGCGCCCTCGGCGGCGCCCCCATCTCCTTCATCCAGCTGCTGGCCTACACCTCGGCCTGCGTCAACCCCATCATCTACTGCTTCATGAACACGCGCTTCCGCATGGCCACGCTGGCCACGTTCGCCTGCTGCTGCTGCGGGGCGCGCCTCTGCCGCGGCGGCGGGGGCTTCTGCCGCGGCGGCGGCCGGGGACGGCGCAGCGGGGAGGGAGGAGGCGACGACTGCATGACCGCCGCGTCCTCCATGGCCACGTCCGTGTCCAAGTTCAGCTACACCACCGTCAGCACGGCCGGCCCCTGCTGACTCCGCCTCTCGCCGGGCCCGCTCTGACCGCCGTTGTGCTCTCCCTCCTTAAAACCCATTTAGACCGGGTACGCATTGTTGTGTATTGTTATTTTATGCTTTAACTATTGAAATATAGCAGATATACAAGCCCACAGCGCGGCACCGAGTGCCGCTCCGCGAGCTAGTAGATCTGCTATTTTTGAAAAATCATGAGAATTTGAATTTTGACCCGATTCTATAAGTGTCTTTTGAATCCTTCTAAGGTTTTTTTTGTCAGTGGTTCTCACACTTTTTCATGTGAAAGACCCCCAAAATGTATGTATTTGGCCCCATCTCAAAATATTTAGTTCCAGGGACCACCCAGAAGCAAAATTTGAGTTACAAAATGTTTGCTTAAAAAAATACATATATTCGAAGATGTGCACACATTTTCACAACTTTTTCAAAAATAGCAGATATACAAGCTCACAGAGCGGCACTCGGTGCCACGCTGTGAGATTCTATATCTGCTATTTTTCAATAGTTCATTCAATACTTCTATGCCTAAATGGCCCGCTCTGACAGGCGGTGTGCTTTCTCTCCCCTTAAAACGAAGCTGTTGGATTGGTTTGCATCCATTCTCCCACTTTTCTGTTTTTTCCCCTTTTTTATCATGGGCTTTTCTTGTTTTTTTCCACTCTTCAACTTGAAATGAGTCATGTACAGAGGAAGGTGTTTAACTGAAAGCCCTTTGTTCCAATTTAGCATGCCCCTTCTCCTGCTTGATTAGCAGCCTTTCCTTTTGTCACAACAGAATGGGACATCAAGTGCCTGTGTTCTCTGTGTGACTTTGTTCAGTCGCGGCTCTCCAAGCATCTGTAAGGCAGATTTGTGTAAACTGATTGCGACCGTCAGGTCGCAGTTACTATCAAAACCTCCACCGGCTGTCAGTCCCTCCGTCTGTCACGTCACATCACATCACGTCACGTCAAGTCACGTCACGTCACACTTTTGCCCTACTCATATCTCCGCCACCGTTGCCCCTATCCATGCCAAACTTTGCAGACACACTCCTTGCCTGCCAATCTACAACCTCCACGCCTCCAGGGACCCCCGGAGCTCCAGGGACCCCCGGAGCTCCAGGGACCCCCAGGGACCCCCTGGCGCCGCTGCCAAAACTGCAGAAACGACCAAATGACCACCCTAACGGGGCTGCTCACGAGGAATTCCCGGGGACCACCGACTCCTGCTGCTCCAAAACGGATGCAAAAGTGGTCACGCCCCCCGTTGGAGGACCCCCGCCACTGCAGCGCACATAAAATGCTGTAACTCGGGCTAGGAGTGGGCGCGGAAACAGCCGACCCCGCCACTGCAGCCCACTAAAGAGGCTGTAACTCGGCCCCCCAGCAACCGGGAGAGACGGGGCCGGCACCCAGGGGGGCCCCGGGGGCCCAGCCACCGCCGGGGCCCCCCGCGGACCCCCACGCTGCCGGGGAAAAAATATGGGAAAATAGTCAAAAGTAGCCGATCATACATGTGACCTGGCGGTCGCTTATCTCCCGATTAGGGAGTCTTACTGGTATTATGTGTGTGTGTGTGTGTGTGTGTGTGTGTGTGTGTGTGTGTGTGTGTGTGTGTGTGTGTGCGTGTGCGTGTGCGTGTGCGTGTGCGTGTGCGTGCGTGTGTGTATAAATACTGTGTTAATGTACCACTCACTGTCTCAAAGAAAAAATTCACCCATATTTAAGGACATGAACAGAAAGCTCTCAAGCACACGTTGAAGATCCATGCACACGGACTGTAGACCACGATTTTTCTGTACAGCTTGCCAGGAAGGGTTGTAAAAAAACTGAATGTATGCACTTTACCGTTTCTTTAAACGGTAAAGTGCTTCTTCACTTTATCGTTTCTTTAAACCTTTTTCTGGTGGTGACATTATATGGAATTTACCTGTTAAACCTGATTTATACTGTGTTGTACGGCAGTGTCACGTCCCAAAAATCACAAGCCCGTAAATCTGCTATCCCAGCAAGCACATCAGGACCTGGACCAATCAGTGACGTCTCGATTGGGGCCAGATCACAGCCCATATGGGGATGATCTTGACGTCATTACCAGGACATCATATGGACTTTTTAGTCAAGGTTGAACATTCATTGTAGGTGATGGACCAACTGTTTATAGCTGTCTCATGTCTGTGATCATAAGATGCAAACCAGGGCATCATGCTCTTGAAATAATAATTTTCATCATTACTCTTGCCAGCATCAACTAATATTAGCTTTGCTACCTACATTTTCATTACATTACCACATAGGGTTTAAACGTTAATACTGGATATGCTGTCTGCTTTTACCCAGAGGTGTTATCTTACCGGTAGGTCAAGTCAATATCAGATTTGGCTCCCTGACAACCAGGTGTCACTGCCCACACAGAATCAGCCATATCCTCCATCCCACCGGTGGTAAAATCCGATTTTACCACTCTTAAATATACAGTGATAAAATGACCTAAACATCTTTTTCAGAGATGCCAACCAGGTTAGAACCCATCACAAGGGGTTAAAGATTAGTTCTGAATAGGTTGGCAACTTCTACCCCGAGATAGCTGCATATGTCTCAATATCAGCTTCGGCCCCCAGACTATTTTTGTTGGACAGGATTATTGTTATTGTTTGTAATGTTAGTTGAAATATGAGCATATAGGGTTATGTTCTGGGACATATCTAACTAGTTATGATATTTATCTGGCCTAGAATATCACCTGATTTCAACCAACAAAAATCCTGTCAAACCAAAAAGTCCATATGACGTCCTGGTAATGACGTCAAGATCATCCCCATATGGGCTGTGATCTGGACCCAATCGAGACGTCACTGATGCGTGATTATGGCTCCAACTGGGAAAGATGGATAACCACGCCCCGGACTCATTTTTGAAGCTTGTGATTGGCTGAACCGGACGTAGGGAGCGCTCCGTTGTAGTCACTTGGACCGCGCGAGGTGCACCAAAACCCAATTATCATGGCGTTTATCGTGCGCTTGCCCAGGCCGTAATATAACGATTGCATTCACCACGGCTTTGTAACTCTTCGCGGCCACTCGCGCCTGCGGCGCTCGGGGGCGAAGAGCAGGACCAAGGTCCGCTGGCCTTCGCGCCGCTTGCAATGTCGTGGACAATAACTGAAAACGAGCGCTCTATGCCGTTTCCATCCATCTTTCCCAGTTGGATCCATAATCACGCGTCACTGATTGGTCCAGGTCCTGACCGTGCTTGGTGGGATTTTCAGTGCATGACACCGTCGTATGACCCATGGATTAGGCTTTAGGTTTCTAGGAAACGTTGCCTTTTGGTCAAGATTTTTGAATCCGTGAAAACTGTGTTGTAATCCCTGAAAACGCAACGAGAATATTCAAGTAATCATTCACTATTATTAATCATTTCATCTAATGCCTGCACAGAAACACGCTCAGAGTTGCGTATCTTGCTGTGCACATAAGTGCCCTCTTAAATCATTTAGGCCTGAACACAATATGACGCAATATTTCATGCTTTAAATATAAAAAAATAGCAGATATACAAGCTCACAGCGCGGCACCGAGTGCCGCGCTGCGAGCTTGTAGATCTGCTATTTTTGAAAAATCGTGAAAATTAGAATTTTGACCCGATTCTATAAGTGTCTTTTGAATCCTTCTAAAGTCTTTTTGAAAAACCTATGTTCCTATGTCAGCAATCTGGCCAGCCATCGTCAAAGAAAAGGTCCTTCTTAAGTTAGTTCAGTTAGTCTGTTCTCGAGAGACTACTATGTCAGTGGTTCTCAAACCTTTTCATGTGAAGGACCCCCAAAATGATATTTATTTGGCCAAGGACCCCCATCTCAAAATATCTAATTCCAGGGACCACCCAGAAGCAAAATTTCAGTTACAAACGTTCGCTTTGAAAATACATATATTCAAAGATTTGCACACATTTTCACGACTTTTTCAAAAATAGCAGATCTACAAGCTCGCAGCGCGGCACTCGGTGCCGCGTTGTGAGCTTGTATATCTGCTATTTTTCACTGGTTAAAGCATTCAATAATTTTAGGTCTAAATGGGTTAAATCTACAGCAAAGACTAGCAGGGGTGTCACATCAAATTCTGAGCCCTGGGTACAAGGATTCACTCACATTTTGTGCTTTAACTATTGAAAAATAGCAGATATACAAGCTCTTTATTTTTCAGTGCGGCACCGAGTGCCGCGCTGAAAAATGTGTGTGGAGTCTGAATATATTTCAATTTTTTTTGAAAAACCTGTTTCTATGTCAGTGGTGCTCAAATATTTTCATGTGAAGGACCCGCAAAATTATATGTATTTGGCCACGGACCCCCAAATATTTAGTTCCAGGGACCCCCCAGAAGCAAAATTTGAGTTACAAATGTTCGCTTAAAAATTACGTATTCACAGATTTGCACAAATTTTCACGACTTTTCAAAAATAGTTGTTTTCATATTTTTCAATAGCTATAGTATAAAATAATTAAGGCCACTCCAACCTTGGGCCCTAGTAACTGAGTCCCACTCCCCCCTCCCCTCCCTTGTGACGCCCCTGAAGACTACAACCAAGGCAGCGATGAAGTGGAGCCAGAGCCATGTGCACACGCTGTCACAAATCTTGCACGGTTTAATTGGAACACGTCCAGTGCTCAGCCTTGCCCTTGAAGCCGCAAGCAGGCAGACGGATGACCTCTCTCTTCTCTCTCTCTCTCTCTCTCTCTCTCTCTCTCTCTCTCTCTCTGTAACACTCTATGTCTATGCTATGGGTGCAATAGTGAACTAATCAATTTAAAGGGATAATTCACCCGCAAAATGAAACATTTTCTATCGATTACTCACCCCATGGAGACTAGGGCATTCACCAAATATTCGAATATTCAAATATCAAAGTCACTATTCAAAGTCGAATCTTCTCTCTCTCTTTTTTTTTATTGTTTTCCTATCTAGATAGGAAGTCAAGTCATAAGAACGAGTTGTCAATGCCCCTGGTGGATGAATTTGTTAATGTTCTATACCAGGGCTTCTCAAACCTTTTTAGGCCGTGACCCCCAAAATAAACATTTGAACTGGGGACCCCCACCCTGACAAGCACTTGGCATTTAATGTGACTCGGTTCTGCATATAAATATTGTGAAAAATTTTCACAGTGTTCGCCTCTTGCTTACTTAATATTTGGCCAGTTTGGCCAGCCCTGTCGAATATTCGACTATTCGAATACTTTGAGGTTGAATAATTCGAATACTAAAAATCACTATTCGTGAATGCCCTAATGGAGACTTAAATTAATGGATATTTCTTTGTCCCATTCCTAAGACAGCAATTTTAGGAGACTCTTTGTGTCTCCATAGGAAACAAAGGAGGCGCTTTGTCTTTTTTTGGGTGGGGTGAACTATCCCTAAGCGATTATTATTATCATTTACTTTTTCCATTTTTATCCCACGATTTTGTAACCCATTTTTTCACCCAGTGCCAATTGCCTAAGCTGTAATACCGGGCTCTGCTCTCCCTCTGCCAACCTGGGGAGGGCCCCGCACTGAGATCATGTTTCCTTCAGTGCATGAGGAGTGTGCGGGCCGCTTCTTATCACCTGACAGGGGGAGCTTCCCCAGTTGGACGTAGCGCGTGGAAGGAACACGTTATTCCAGCCAGTTCCTTTCCCCTCCGTCAGGCTGGCCAGGGGTAGGCATTATAGAGACCAGGATTACTGCATGTTTTTGTGAGGGTACCTACCCTAGGAGACACGGGGAGAACATGCAAACTCCACACGGAAAGGCCCTTTCGCCAACCCCACCTAGAGTGTGGGCGCTGATGACGCGGAGGAGGGAACACGCCCCCAGCGCCCACAGTGCCCCCCCTGGCGGGAATCGAACCCAGGACCTTCTAGCTGTGAGGCAACAGCACTACCGACTGCGCCATAATACGTTTTGAACTTGTAGAGTCGCAATTGTTGCGCAACACCGTTGTACGTCAAAGTATAATAGTATCAGACTAATCGGTTTTACATTTTAGTCATTATTATTATTTAAAGGGGGCCTGTCACCTAAAGGGTTACTGTCACTTTAAGAATCATCTTAAAAAAACAAGTTAATATTTTTATGATGTCATTGTGGGGATGCGCAATTATAAGCCAATCAAATTAATTGTCTGTATAGCCTGACTGTTTCACTACTTACTGTACTGCTCAGCTGTTGTTGGGCAGATTACACTGAGACAGTTTCAGACTGTTTGAGGATCCACACGGGAGAGAGACCACATGACCTACTGTATCATACTATTATAATTTCGGGGCTGACCTTTAAGAAGATAATCGATAGTTGCAGCCTTACTCCACACAGGCGGGATGGATGCAACACAAATGTGTCTGTGACCATAATTTGGAACAATATTGGAACAATATTATTGTGCCTGTAGGCTTTCCCTGTCTGGTCTGCATGGTAACAGTTAACCCAGCATCCAACAGTTAATCCAGTGTTTATTTGAGTCACTACTGAGGCAGTGTGGCTGAGACCCCTGTGTGCAGGCACGTGCACACATAGACATCAAAGGGGGCTTGAGCCCGTGCCCTTTTATCCATCTGTAAAAAGTGCCCTCTCCAGACCATGAATGCAGCTTTTACTATGGTGAAAGAAATGCAAATGCCCCCATTTCCAAATTCCATGCAATACCTGAAGGCAGCATTCAAGAGAATTGCCTTGTCCAAACTCTCCTGAACATGAATGCAGCATCTTATGTCGAAAGAATTGCCCTCTCTGTGTAGAAATCCATGTTGTACACCTCGAGTATTCACTGGAGATTGTGCTTAGATCAGTGTGGTATAAAGTACCGAAAATAGCCGACCTCCAAGCTCACAACGAGCTTGGAGGTCTGCGATTTTCGATATTTTCACCAAAAGGCCCTTTTAGAAATGTCAGCCCCTGCCTCTCTAACATTCTCTGCACGTCCCTGCCTGAGTGCCTGTGTGTGTGTGTGTGTCAGCAGGTGTGGTGGTTTATCGCCGGCCCCTGCTGCAGTGTATCCAATTACCGTGAGCATTAGACATGGGAAAAACACTTTTAATTCTCTTAATCGCTTTTGCCTTCCACTGCTCATGGCCATATCGCCCGCGTACACAACGCGAATGACAAACAGCCCGGAGATTTTAACCTTCTCTGAGGAGTTCACAGTGTTAAAAGGGGCCAGCTCACTAAAACAACTGTCAACCATGCATGCTATCCTTTGATTTGCAGTGAGAGTGCACGAAGGCATTTGAGCGGAAAATACGACAACTTATTTCACATTGAACCTCCTTTGAGATACATTATGTGCTCCAGTAGTCTGCACACAGAGCCTAAATCATCTACATGGTGTAGGCTGCATAATGTCCTGACAGCAAGGCGCTGCCGCGGCTTATCTATCGTTTTACATCCGCTGTCCTCGGTCTGGTTTGGAACATCACCTAACACGCCCCCCAGGGGTGTCACACCAAATTCCGGGCCCCGGGTACAAGGGTTCACGGCGGGCCCCCCATGAATGTTCTTCATATGGGGAGGGGGTTTAACCCATTTAGACTTGGAACGCATTATTTTGTGCGTTTGGGTAACTATTGACAAATAGCAGATATACAAGCTCACAGCACGGCTGCGAGCTTGTAGATCTGCTATTTTTGAAAAATCGTGAAAAACCTATGTTTCTATGTCAGTGGTGCTCAAACTTTTTCATGTGAAGGACCCCCAAAATGATATGTATTTGGCCACGGACCCCCATCTCAATATGTTTAGTTCCAGGGACCCCCCCAAAAGCTAAATTTGAGTTACAAATGTTCGCTTAAAAAATACATATATTCAAGATTTGTACACATTTTCACGACTTTTCAAAAATAGCTAAGGCCCCTCCACCTTGGGCCCTGGTAACTCAGTCCCACTTTTCCCCCCCGTGTGACACCCATGACGCCCCCCCCCCCCCCCCCCCTCTCTCTTTCTCTCTCTCTCGCTCTTATCTCTTATCCCTGGATGGTGGTTCAAAGCACATAAATGACATTGTCTGGGTGAGATATGCAGACACGAGCGTCGTCCCTGAATCACAGGCAGCGGTAGAGGTGTCAGACCGTTTGGCACACGTACATAAAAAGAAAACAAATGGCATACATTTTCTTGCAAACGGTGCGCCATTTGGCACACGCACTTAAAAAGAAAACAAATAGCGTAGCTTTTCTTGTAAACAGCGTCAGTGCTCTGGTCTGGCTGTTTTCCACATCACGTCGTACGAAGATTGACTCTAGTATAACTGTGCAGTGTATTCTCTCTACCTTTCGCATTCAATGCTGATGTTGTGACCCGTAGGTGTGCCTTTCATGTCAATAATGTTGATGCCAAGGGAATTTACCTTAGGCTATATCAACAATATGTCCGACCCGAATCGACGTCCGACCATTAACCCATTCAGGCCTAGAATTATTGAATGCTTTAGCAATTGAAAAATAGCAGATCTACAAGCTCACAGCGCACCACCGAGTGCCGCGCTGCGAGCTTGTAGATCTGCTATTTTTGAAAAAATGTGAAAATGTGTGCAAATCTTTGAATATATGTATTTTTTAAAGAGAACGTTTGTAACTAAAATTTTGCTTCCCGAACCCGAACCCACTAGATATTTTCAGGTGCGGGTCCGTGGCCAAATAAATATCAGTTTGGGGATCCTTCACATGAAAAGGTTTGAGAACCACTGACATAGTAGTCTCTCAAGAACAGACTAACTGAGCTCCAGTTAAGCAAAAAGGACCTTTTCTTTGACGATGGCTAGCCAGATTGCCAGGGCCGTAGCGCGTCTGATCAGCGCTCTTGGCGAGCTCTCTCGAATGCGCCCCTCTCCACTCTCGCGCGTGTGGGTTTTGCCGTGATTTTAGTCGATTTTGGGCCGGTTTGGGGCTGGTTTGGGTCGGGTTTGGGTCCACTCCCTCCATTTCGCCGCTCTAGGCGGCCGCCTATACCGCCTATAGCTAAAAACGGCCCTGCAGATTGCTGACATATAAACATAGGTTTTTCAAAAAAACTTAAAGGATTCAAAAGACACTTATAGAATCGGGTCAAAATTCTAATTTTCATGAATTTTCTAAAATAGCAGATCTACAAGCTCGCAGCCGCGCCGTGAGCTTGTATATCTGCTATGTTTTAATAGTTAAAGCATAAAATAATGATACACAATAATGTGTACCCATTCTAAATGGGTTAATTATGAAAATGCGTCCGCCCCGAGCCCGAACTCTTGGGTACCGACGGGCCCCGTGGGTTTTCGGTTGGGTATCCCAGCTCTAATACAGAGATCTCCACATATGGGCATATTGGTCAGATTGGCTACGTGATGATGGTGTGAGGGCGGCATAGCGGCCCGAACTGCTGACGTGTTGAAAATCTTCAACAACACAAATCCTATGGGGGTCCTTATTGGACGGGGGCCCATGTGCGAATGCAGAGCAATTCATCACCTTATGGGTCCTTGACATGAAAATGTTTGAGAACCACGGGGGAAACAGAAACGCAATCTTCTCACCGCTGGGAATGGGCATTCGTTCGTCTGTCACCTCACTCTTCACCTCACCCTTCAGAAACGGCTCCATAGGCCTGCCTTTTCGTCAGCGATTTTTAACATGTTTTCAACGTTTTAAATTCTGTTTTCCATGTTAAGTTGTTCACACTGGAGCCCAACTCATCAAACACCGCAGTCTGGTCATGTGACATGTACAGGCACGTGCACACGTATACATCAAAGGGGGCTTGAGCTCCTGCCCTTTTATCCGTTTGTTAAAAGTGTCCTCTCCAAACCATGAATGCAGTTTTTACTATGGTGAAAGAAATGCAAATGCCCCTCTTTCCATGCCATTCCTGAAGGCAGCATTCAAGAGAATTACCTTGTCCAAACTCTCCTGAACTTGAATGCAGCATTGTCTCCAGTATCGACTTGATTATGCTTAGTTCAGTGTGGTATCAGTGTGGTATCAGACGACCTCCAAGCTCAACGCGTCGCGCTGCGACGCGTTGTGAGCTTGGAGGTCGGCTATTTTCGATATTTCCACCGAAAGGCCCTTTTAGAAATGTCAGCCCCTGCCTCTCTAGCATTCTCTGCACGTCCCTGGACATGAACATCAGGGTCTGAGAATGTGTTGGATTGTGTTGCTGGTGTAGGACAGCGAGGCGTCGTTTCCATAACGTGTCGTGTTGTGACTCGCTTAGGATTGATTTGCAATCTACAGTGCTCACACCAACGGATCAGTTTACATCCGGACATTCTGTGAACGCTCCAAAGCCCATACTCTTGTTTGACAGATGTACAGTGTATAGTACGTTGTCTGTTTTTTTTGTGTATGACAACAATGGCTATATGTTTGGATGTACAGTATGTTTGTGTCATGGAGCTTTCAAACATCCGTCCACATCCTCTGCCCAGTTCCTCCTCAAGGGTGATACTGTACATAGCTTTTTGAATATAGCACAGAGAATTCACATTGCCCAATTCCGAGCTATGTATGCAGGGGTGTCGCACCAAATTCTGGGCCCTGGGTACAAGGATTCACTGTGGGGCCCCTGTGCTTTAACACTTGAAAAATAGCAGATATCCAAGCTCACAGCGCGGCACCGAGTGCCGCCAAATACACTTTTTCACGTGTATTTGGCCACGGACCCCCATCTCAAAATATTTTGTTCCAGGGACCCCCCCCCCCCCCCCCCCCCCAGAAGCAGAATTTGAGTAACAAATGTCGGCTTAAAAAATACATATATTCAAAGATTTGCACACATTTTCACGACTTTTCTAAAATAGCAGATCTACAAGCTCACAGCGTGGCACTCGGTGCCGCGCTGTGAACTTGTATATCTGCTATTTTTCAATAGCTATACAATAATTAAGGCCCCTCCACCTTGGGCCCTAGTAACTCAGTCCTGAAGAATATAGCCTTTAGGCTACTAGGGTTTAAGTACTCTGGGATCACTTCACTTTTCGGGGTTGTAACCGGTCTGAAGCGGAAACCACAACACGTCATGTTGTAGTACTCAAAGACTACAATTTGCCGGAAAGATCAAACCGGATTCAGTTTTAACCCAAAATATTCCCCTGCGCTCAAGGACATACTTTTAGGGCCTACCTAATAAACTCCTTGATGCGGAGTAGTTTTGCTTTTGAAAAATGTGTTTGGTATATGCATCTTTTAGTCCAACTGTTAGCGAGTAGTTTTAATAGGGATTGGGGAAAAAACGGGGGAACCAAATCAAAGCGACGCTGCTTCTTCTATTGGTTTCCGCGCTTTAGGCGGAAACCAAACGGCCTGTTGTGCACGAACGAACACCGGCGAGGTTAGGGTTTAAGTGGTTCAGTTTATTTGTTTACACGTACCGTAGGTCAAGTTGAGCTCTGGCCCAAAAGGCCCATTAAATAATTTCACCTTTTCTGCCTTTTGAGGCGTTTGAGAGTTTACAGCGTCATGTGGAGTTACGGGTTACAAACTCACTCTTGTCACATACTCCCAGATTGACTTTTATTAAGTCATGAACTAGGGCTGTCACGATTATGACATTTTACATGACGATTAATTGCCACTCAAATAATTGCAATTAACGATTTAATTGTGTATTTGTCGTTGACAATTACATTTCTGTTTGGCTTTTAGGCTTTGAAGTTGCACATGGCAATCATGACACATAACCTAAATATACCGGTACAAAGAAATGACGGACATATTTGACAATTTTATACTTCAAAAATAACATTGATAGTGGAAATAGCCGATCTACAAGCTCACAACGCACTGTGTGAGCTTGTAGATCTGCTATTTCCACTACTTTTTTTACAGTAAAGTGTTTGTAACTATATTAACATTTCTCAACATGGAAACGATTATGACAATTATGCAAAATAATTGCGATTACCTCAAATAATTGCGATTAGACCATTATGTAATAACTGTGACAGCCCTATCATGAACCATCATTTAAAATTGTTGTCAAAATGCCATGACTGTACAAGTGTTGAGAGGGAAATAGATTCATACACGTATTGTATTGTATTAATTTAAAGTGAAATGAGCTACAGCTACGTTAAACTACTGTCATATAGCTGGGGAACCCCCTCGAGGACCCCTCGAGGACCCCACTTTGAAAACCATTAATATAGAGGTGAGACGCTGTCATGCTGAAATTGTACGTTCAGCAGTCATTATCCTTCTGAGATGGTGTGTTTGTGTCTGTAAGTTTATTGTGTTTACCAAGACGGCGTCTAAGGCTGCTGCATTACTGATCATGCTGCATTCAGGTGCCTGCTTGTGCTACATTGTAGTAATGTACAATAACTAGTGGGTCCGTTAGCGTATGCATAGTCTTGCGAGCCAGACTGTTGCTTCCCACGATTTTCAAATGCTTCCGTCTCGCAGCACGGAAGCTCTGAAAATGGTCAAGCGATAAAGCGGGTGTGAAACCTCCCCCGCACCTCCGTTTCCAGCGCAAAATGTATCCTAATAAATCAAAATCATAAGAAGCATAATAGTTTGCTGCTTAGCAAAAATGGAACATTTACAAATACGATTTTAAGATATTTATCCCATTCAGAACGAGTACACTATATTGTGTATCATTATTTTATGCTTTAACTATTGAAAAATAGCAGATATACAAGCGTAGATCTGCTATTTTTGAAAAATCGCGACAATTAGAATTTTGACCCGATTCTATAAGTGTCTTTTGAATCCTTCTAAGATTTTTTTGAAAAACCTGTGTTTCTATATGTCAGCAATCTGGCCAGCCATCGTCAAAGAAAAGGTCCTTTTCACTTAACTGGAGCTCAGTTAGTCTGTTCTTGAGAGACTACTATGTCAGTGGTTCTCAAACTTTTTCATTTGAAGGACCCCCAAAATGATATTTATTTGGCCATCTTAAAATATTTAGTTCCAGGGACCCCCAGAAGCAAAATTTGAGTTACAAACATTCGCTTTGAAAATACATATTATATTCAAAGATTTGCACATATTTTCACGACTTTTTCAAAAATAGCAGATCTACAAGCTCGCAGCGCGGCACTCGGTGCCGCGCTGTGAGCTTGTATCTGCTATTTTTCACTGGTTAAAGCATTCAATAATTCAATAATTCATTCAATAATTCTAGGCCTAAATGGGTTCAAAATATTATTTTTTTGAACGGAAATGACGAACAGATGCCAGCTTCCTGCCTTTGGTTTCGGGAGGTGTGGTTCCAGGTCTTATGCCTTATGCCTTAACTTCTTTGCCTTTTTTTTACTATTTTGAAAAACATTTTTAAATACTTCAAATGCTGATCTACATCTGCACGTTGTGAGCTTGCAGATCAGCTATTTGAAATATTTTAAAAAATATGTCTATATATAAAAAAAAAAGGCAAAGAAGTTAAGGCATAAGGCATAAGACCTGGATCATAATAGAGCCCTATATACCGTAGCATTCGGAGATTGTGGAATAGTGGTCTGGCTACGCGAGACTTGCTTATGCAGGACCATATTTGTCACTGTCTGGCGGAAACCTTGTACGTATGACATGTCCAAAACAGTTACAGGAAATGGAGACAAGAACCTGTATTACAGTAGAACAATAGTTATAACTTATTGGACATAAGCTCTTTTTAATACTTTATTGGCCCATTGGCAAGTAAGCCATTTACCATTCGAGGGTCGTGGGTTGTTGGCTGATTTACCACTGTTTCAGCTCTGAAACAGTGGTAAATCAGCCAACAACCCATGACTCTCGAATGGTAAATTGCTTTTCTACCACTTCTACCATATAAATGAAAGAAAACACAGTTGTAAAGCCCTTTGCACACAGGCGCGTTTAACCGCACGGATAAAACGGACAATATAATTTTTTGAAAAGAAAACAATGATTCTGTATGACCTCATGCACACCGGCTCCGAATTTGCCGTGCGACGAGTGGCTGCCGCCGTGCGTTTTTTTCTTGATCGAAACCAGTTCGATTCGTGCGTCTTGTCGCATGCGGTAAAAAACTCATCACTCCTTTTATGACTCCTTTTTGGATCCGCAGCGCCGATTCCGCACAGCCTTGCACACCAAATCCAATGCTTTTTATTCATGCCGCAAACGAAAAAAACGCAACTGTCCTGTGTGCAAAGGGCTTAACTTGGAAATGTTACAACTGCAACACAACAGTGTCCATGAGCCAACTCAAGGTTGTTGACTGATTTACCACTGTTTTAAGCCAATCAGAATCCAGTTTCTGAACATGTGACCACAAAAAGTAGTAGAACAGGGACAATTATCTCTGCTCAGATTGTTGTTGAATGCCTAGCACAACACGGTTGCCTCAGATAAATCATTTTTCAGTTACTGCTATTTCTCACTTTGAATGTTTTCAAAAACATTCTTGGAGTGCAGGTTTAGTTGTAAATGACATGGTGTGTTTGTTTACATGGCTGTCATTTTGGTTACAGCGAGAGCGAACAATTCAAGCAGCGGCACATCTTTGAGTTGAGCATTTTATTATAGACAGAGGTGTGTTATTGAGCGGAGTGGCCATTACTCGGAAATAACACCCCGCTGAATTAAGCGATTGACCAATCAGAATGGAATCAAGCATTCAACCAAGCCGTGTAATACCTATTTATAAAACCCACAGACCACTTTCAATCTGTTTTGTCATTATAGGAAACATCTTTCAAAATCAATAAAAAAATGAAGATTGTAGATGTACAAGCACAACTCCTTTTTCACGACATTGCCATAACGAGTACACTATATTGTGTATCATTATTTTATGCTTTAACTATTGAAAAATAGCAGATCTACAAGCTCACAGCGCGGCACCGAGTGCCGCGCTGCGAGCTTGTAGATCTGCTATTTTTGAAAAATCGTGAAAATTAGAATTTTGACCCGATTCTATAAGTGTCTTTTGAACACTTTTTTTTTTGTTGGGCAGCAATCTGGCCAGCCATCGTCAAAGAAAAGGTCCTTTTCACTTCAACTGGAGCTCAGTTAGTCTGTTCTTGAGAGACTACTATGTCAGTGGTGCTCAAACCTTTTCATGTGAAGGACCCCCAAAATGATATTTATTTGGCCAAAATATCTAGTTCCAGGGACCACCCGGAAGCAAAATTTGAGTTACAAACGTTCGCTTTGAAAATACATATATTCAAAGATTTGCACACATTTTCACGACTTTTTCAAAAATAGCAGATCTACGAGCTCGCAGCGCGGCACCGAGTGCCGCGCTGTGAGCTTGTATATCTGCTATTTTTCACCGGTTAAAGCATTCAATAATTCTAGGCCTAAATGGGTTATTAAATAGTAGAAATGTGAAGATACAAGGTTCCTGCCGGACAGCAACGTTATTTAATGTCAGTGGGGGTTTTTAAATGTGAAACGTGTAATGCTCTGCTATATCTACGACATTACACTTATTATGTTGTCTTGTGACTATTTAAAGAAATAAAATGTTTACAAAACAGAAGATATCAATAGATGCTGGTGTGTTTGAGGGAGGGAGGGAGGGAGTGTGTGTGTGTGTGTGTGTGTGTGTGTGTGTGTGTGTGTGTGTGTGTGTGTGTGTGTGTGTGTGTGTGTGTGTGTGTGTGTGTGTGTTTGTCTAGCTATGCTTATGGGGACTAAACGCATGTTCACACAGTCACCTGCAGGGGACCTCTGACAGTGTGGGGACAAAATAGTACAGATGTTTCCTGTTTGAGATTGGCACATTTCACACAGTTTTTCTTTCATCTCACTCACTTCACTTTGTCTGCCGACCTCACTTAGCAAAGAAATAAACACAAATAAAAATAAAACAATTTACAGGAGGCAAGCAGTGATCACCCCATGATGTGCACTGCAATGTAGTTTCAAATGCACTACATTGCAGGTGCTTTTTTTTGCAGTGAAAAAATAAGAAGATCCATGTGACATGTGTGATCTGAGCAGCTTGCCCCAGGAAATGTGCCAATCTCAACAGGAAACAATGGTAGGTCCCCACAACGGTTAGGGTTAGGTTTAGGCTAGGGTTAGGGTTAGGTTTAGGGTTAGGGTTAGGGGTTAGGTTTAGGGATAGAGGTTAGGGTAAGGCCACAGGACTTGTATAAAAATGAATGGAAGTGTAGATAATGTCCCCATAAGTGATGTAAATATATTGTTTGTGTGTGTGTGTGTGTGTGTGTGTGTGTGTGCGTGCGTGCGTGCGTGCGTGCGTGTGCGCGTTAACGAGCGCTATTATGTTTTGAATGATAAACTATTTCAAGTAATATTCTCCTGCATTCAAGCTATGTTGTATACTCACAGCAGTGCTACATTATGTAATTATTGTAAAGTAATGCACTACTTAACAAGCACGAAAGATTTAGTGTAGAAGTGCCGTTTTAATGGGAGGTGTTGAATTTTATGTGGCTTACCTTCCCCGGACCACAAAATATCATCACTCACTATGCAACATTTCACCTCTGCATGACCTGGGGTGTGGACGCATGTAGACGCAAGTTCAACTTCATCATAGATATATGTCACGTTTCTTTTTCGTTTCAGTGAAATTGAGAACTGGAGCGCTCGTCGTGCAGCGCGGGGCGGAACAATCGGTCGCTTTGATCCACAACAACAACAACGACAACGTAGCGTCGGCAGGAATGATAGCGCCTCACCCCACGGAGGTTAGGGTTAGGGTTAGGGTTAGGCATAGTTTTACTGAGGTAAGGATAGGGTTAGGTTTAGAGTTAGGCATAGTAAGCTAATGGCTAAACAGGCAGCCTCCTTTTCTCTCCCTTTTGTCATGACGGAGTGATTCCCGTGGGACAATTCGTGAGACAAAGTGTGAGAACAATGGCGGCACCCCGCTGCTAACTAAACAAGCAGTTTATGCAAGCCTAGGACTATCTTGTTTTTCTTTTCCTATTATTTCTATTTGTCATCTTTAACCTACAACCGGGAAAACTGGAGGAACTAAAATAATTCATTAACTAGCACTTTGACCACCAACTGGAAATGGCAGACAACACAAACAAACAAGGTACCAAACCCAGCTTTGTTACCAAAACAACCATAACACCATCATCCAAACGCCCTCGTCAAAAATCACTGGACTCTCCTGCACATAGCGATTGTGCCATATCTGAGGTTAGTGATACTCTAATTTCAATTGACAATAAACTTTCCTCACTGGATGCCAGGATTAGCCTCATTGAGGTGCTACACAAGGAATTCAACTGTCTCCAAAAAAGTCTGGAGTTCAGCCAGGAACAGATCCTCACTCACAAAGGAAAACACACAACTCAAACAATCCGTTGACACCCTGCAAACAAAATGGCCACCGTCACCCACGAAAACAAAAATATGAAAGAAACAATATTAGACTTACAATCCAAAAGTGTCAGAACTCTCTCTTTCTACGGGTCTGGGCAAAAGGTATGCCAGAGTAATGTGGCGCCAAAGTTTCAGTTTTTATTTTATTTTAATTATTTTATTGAAAGTCAATGGACCGCCAAGCCAACTCAAATGCCCATATATGGAGATCTCTGTATCTGTCAGTCCTTATCCCTTTTATACCCATGGAGATCCCTGATATCATCAGTATATCTCCATATACTGTATGGGCATGTCACCTTTTTACAATATGGAGCAGACTGATTTGTTTGCACCTGATGCCATGACAACACATTGCAGCCTGTTGGTTAAAATGTCGTCCTTTAAGACAATTTTAACATAGAATATATTTTGTATTAATCTTTAAATCTCCGCTGAATGCCTAAATTGTAAATTGTAATTGTTTATAGGCTATAATTTACAGTTGCAAAATACCTACTGTAACCCCCCATATAGGCCTAAGAACCTTTTAAATCCCAAAGAACCATCCTCCCAGGCCTAAGAACCTTTTAAATCCCAAAGAACCATATGAGGAATCTGAAGAACCATTCACTAAATAAAATGGTTCTTTAGTAGGTGATGGTTCTTCAAAGAACCTTATAGCCTTTTAAAGAACCATTTAAGAACCATTATTTTTCTGTGTGTACCAAGCTCAGATACTGTAACTATGAGAACCATTCAGCCCTCATGATACATATTTATACACAATACAGTAATAACTTTCACTTTATTGTCTTTGTGAGTGACTGATGTGAATGATGATGACTACTAGGGCATCGGGAAAAGGACTGAAAGGAACGCAAAAGAAGCGAATTGCCCATTTCCCCGAGACAATGGTTACAAAAAAAATAAAATAAAATAAAAAAGCTTTTCTGCACATGGTTTCGATCTGTCCCTTGCTGAATGTACCTCTATGTGCCATCGGTCCGCTGATGCTTCCCTGTGCTGCATGGGGGTGGGGCTGGTGCCTCTCATGTCTCCCTGTCCTGTCTTGCTACCAATCGCTACACTATACTATCCATGTCTCTTCACTGTTAACATATACATTAAGTAGTACATATAAATTAGCACACCACAGTCTCGCGAACACTCACCACAAAATTACTTAGCTGTCTTGACCTATGGAAAGCAGCTGGGTAACCATGCCGTCTTATGTTGGCATTATGTGGCATGTTTGCTGTGTTTTTTGTTCTGTTTTTGTTAATGTTTTTTGTTTTTGTTATGTTTCTGTCATGCCTTTGTTTAGTCCCTGTTTTTTGTCCTGCTTGCTGCTTCTCCTCTCACAACACTATTGACACATTCCCATGGGCGCAATTGAATTGCAAACCATTAAGGGTCTAATAGGTCGCCAAATTTCGGCTCAATTGTGAGTTTCGTTGATCCCCACTCAAAAACTACATTCTTTTTTCACAGTAGACATATAAAATTCTTATGAGTACTGTGATTAATGTTTTCATATTGAATTCGTACGCACTAATGAGAAAGACCGATTTTATCAAATGCTATTTAAAACAGGCAAATATACAGGGCACCTAAGACATCTCCATGGCAACCAGGAAGAAAACATTACACAAAGCTGACATTTCTCGCCCAAAAAGACTAACATTAGCGTAATAAATTGCTTTTTCCTAACGAACTTGCAACAGGTATACCATAGACTACTAATAGTTAATTCATAACCGTGTTGGACTACTTTTATATACTAGTTTATATTTTCGCTATTGCCTGTCCTTCACTGACACTGTAGTCACTGGAACACGGGCGTTTCATACTTCCATTAACATAAAATAAGTGGTAACATTATTTTTCTTCTTTCAATTCTAAAAGTAGTGATTAGGTTATGAAAACTAGCAAAACTATAGCAGCCATTCACTTTAATCAACGCGATGCATCTCCCGTCCAATGTAATTGTGATGTGGATGTCAAACAAACGTTAATCACGTCGTATTTTATTATACTTTATCTGTTACAGATGATTGTCCAAATAAACCGTACGTTATTTAAACTGTGAGCCATTTATAGACAATATGCAGTGTTGCCCTGGGCATCGTTGTAGACTGTTAGGTCTGCATTAACATATGAACTGAATGAGTATGCATGCATCAAGTTATCAATGATTTAACTCCATGATAGGGACTTAGGCGTGAAGTCATTAAAATATCGTACCCTAAACAAATCACAAAAGCAACTAAAAGTACCTTCATTGATGAGCTGCTTCTTCCTGTCATCTGATCAGTGTCCACACAGTGGATTAATTAGAGTTGCATTTTAATATCAAATGAAACTAACAGAGCAAAAAACGATGTGCTGAAACAATGCGAGTCTTTGAGAATTACAGTTAGTATCTTCACCAATAATGAGCACATTTCTAGAGACACGGTAACACATTCATTGTACTAAATGACAAGAAAACATAGATTCAGAATATATGGTAACCAGTGAAATACCAAGTTACCTCCGTAATTTCTTCAAAGTTAAAGATATTACAAACTGTGGCTGACCCTGCTACGACTTAACACATATGTTCTGCATTTTGAGTGTATTTCACACCAGCCTGAACTTAACACAGCACGTGTCAAAGAGCAGCACAGCCACAATGATACATAGCATGCACAGAAACAAAGACACCAAAAAGTGTGATAAATCTTTTAAAATGGGCACATCATTATATGTTCAATCATGAATGTAGACCCATCTCATAAGACTGCTGTCTGCATTATGACACAATCCATGCCACAATAATTTTCCAGATCTTGTGGTTTGTGTCCCAGGCTCCGCTCCTGCAGCTCTGCAACCCACGTAGAGTAGTCTGTAACACATATCATCACATAACAATGAAGTATTTTTTATAACTCTTTGCCAAGTACTCAAAGCACTCTTCGATGGATCATTCATTCATGTATATCCAATTAAGTTTGTATAATTTAATCTCGGGTGTTCTGTTCTGTATTATTTAGGCTCTGTAGATTATTTAGAGCCAAAACTGTGAGCATAACCTTTAACACTCACTACATTCTAAATACTGTACTACGCCAGGACAAGTAGAAGGAATGGCATCCAAGCCTGAATCTAACTGTACCAGCACATCAACTTGAAGATCGAGATAAAACAATTAACCATATAATAAACCTTTAATGTTTGACTGTGCAGTAAATCATATAGCACTGAACAGGGTCGTAGTATTATATAGTATGTAGATGGAGCACTATGACAAGACGAACGTACTCTAAACACATTAACAGCTGTCTTAAGGTTAGATCTTTTCAAGAGAAAATGAACAAATCACAAACCGTTGCTAACACTAACTTTGGCAACGTGACTGCAGAGATATGAACAGAAATTAATGATACGCGATGAGACAATGTGTTAGTATTGCATTGCAATGATCGTGAGCCATTATAGCTATATTAAAGATCGGGGCATATTGATTGGCCACTGCTTATTATATCTTAACCATTTGCAGCTGTAAATTTTCACGCTAAATGTGCATCTTTAAAACAGCCTGCTGCCATCAATCTTGTCTCTTGTCTATGATCGTCACGAACGTTATAATGATCCATGTTAATGCGTCGTCAACACGGCTCATTCTATAGTCTGCGTTCATTGTAAATGTATATCAAACAATTGAGCATCATCACGAAACAAATATTACCTTCACAGGAGTTGTCGTTGTGTTGTGTGTTAGCTGCTATGGTTAGCTGTGATCAGAGCGTCCACGACGGGTACTTCCTGCTTCTTCCATCAAGGAACGTGATTCCTTATAAGGAACACACGCTTTGATTGGTTTATACTTCGGTTGCCAGGTATTGTGTTGCCATATTTTTTATAATAAGTAGTGAAATTATATATTACGTTTTCTTATTGTGAAGTTCACGTTCAGACGGGAAACATGTGATACTGTGTTCACAAATAATTTATCTACACAATACTAAAAGAATTAGCCAATTTTATGATGGGGATCAACCAAAACCTTAACTAAAGCAGATAGGTCTCCATGTCCCGGAGACTATAAAGGTTGTTCACATAAACATTAGGAGCATTAGAAACAAAATAGACAAACTCAGAACATGGGTCACTCTTTATAAACCAAATGTCATCACAATATCTGAAACATGTCTACATGAACTGATTTCCTGTCATGGTGTGACTCAAGAGATGTAGGACCCAATAGCAGAACAGACAGTGAAGAGGCAGAGCAGGTCAAATATACTGTGATTTATTCTCCAAAATCAGGAACTCAGGAACATAACACAGGAGAATACAGGAAACACGATACGAACATGACTGGGACTGCACACTGTAACAACATCTAAGACCTAGCAAGGGACACAAGGGACTGGAGGGTTTAAGTAGACACAGGGTAACTACACACAGGTGAAACAATCAACACATGATAGGCTGGAACAGAAACAAGACACAGGTGAACTACAATTGCAATTACTAACTGGTGAGACAAGACAGGAAACGGTAACAACTACAGCAGACAGGAAACCCTAGTAACAATACTACACAATACAGTACACGGTTCCTGACAGTACCCCCCCTTTAAGGGATGGATTCCAGACATCCCAAAAACATTGTCAGAACATTTAGCAGGGAGAACATTCTTTGAAGACATATTTGTTAACAAAAATTGGCAAGAACCAATAAAATAAAATAAAAAACTTTACAGAACACTTAGCTAGGGTGGGTGGAGGGGGGTTGGAAAGGAGGGGCTCAGCACCAAAAACTGGACTGGCAAATACAAGTCAGGACAAACACATTTGACTGGTTTTGGGCAGGGCAAGACATAAAGCTAAACACAGCTAACACAAACTATCAGACTAACTGACAGACAGACACACAGACAGACATGCAGGCAAACACAAGGACAAGCAGACAGGGACAAGGTGAGACAAACTGAGAGACAAACAAACTAACTGACAGACAGACAGACAGGCAGTCTGACATAACAGGTGGTTAAACAGGGGCCGAGGGGACTGAGGAGAAGACAAACGCACAAGCAAACTGGCAGACAGACATGCATACATACAAACTGGGAGACAGGCGGACAAGCAGACAGGTAGAGTGGGCAAAAGACTGGTTAGTGGAGAGGATGCTCCAAAACTGAACAGGGGGGGCCGGGGAAAGGTACCAGTCTGGGGAAACTGAGGGTCACAATGTTCGGAATGGTCAGAAGCGGTGTCACCTGGGAAAGTTGACAAGGGTTCTGGAGACTGTTCAGGCAGGTTGGGAATGGCTGAAGAGGGTTCAGGTGGAGCAGTAAGCTCTGTGGAGGCGAGCTGCACCATGGCCTCAGTAGAGGCGGGCTGCGGCGGCAGCGGCGTGGCCTCGCAGGCGAGCTGCAGCGGTTCGGAGGCAAGCTGCAGCGGCGGGGCCTCAGACAAGAGCTGCAGCGGCAGGGCCTCGGAGGCGAGCGGCAGCGGCGTGAAGGCGAGCTGCAGCGGTGTGGCCTCGGAGGCGAGCTGCAGCGGCGTGGAGGCGAGCTGCAGCGGTGTGGAGGCGAGCTGCAGCGGCGTGGAGGTGAGCTGCAGCGGCTTGGCCTCGGAGGCGAGCTGCAGCGGCGGTGCCTGAGACGAGAGCTGCAGCGGCGGGGCCTCAGACGAGAGCTGCAGCGGCGGTGCCTGAGACGAGAGCTGCAGCGGCGGGGCCTCAGACGAGAGCTGCAGCGGCGGGGCCTCAGATGAGAGCTGCAGCGGCGGGGCCTGAGACGAGAGCTGCAGCGGCGGGGCCTCAGACGAGAGCTGCAGCGGCGGGGCCTCAGACGAGAGCTGCAGCGGCGGAGCCTCAGACGAGAGCTGCAGCGGCGGGGCCTCAGACGAGAGCTGCAGCGGTGGGGCCTCGGAGGTGCTGGGCGGCAGTGAGGGCTCCTGGACACGCTGGTGACGATTGGAGCGTCCGCGTCTTCTCCGGGTGACCTCAAGAGCGACAGGATGAGGGAGCACAGGGTCCGGACAGGTGGGATCCAGGCTCACCAACCCAAGCCGAACCACTGGAGAAGGCTGCTCACAAGCCACAACAGGCTGGAACACAGGCTGAGAAGCAGGCTCAGCAGGCAAAGGGTGGTTGCTGGACAGCAAGGACTTTAACATGGTGATCAGTTGCCTTGCCGTAGACTGACTAGGTTTGGTCTCCTCTTCATGAAATTAAAGAGTTCTTTGAGGGCAGACCTAAGAGCTGTCTCCTGCTGTAAAACACATGTGGTGTTCTTAACTGCAACTACATAACTCTGAATTGCCAGCAGGTCGTCGTCAATCTCCTGGAGTTCTGCTGGGTCCATGTTTGGCTAGGTCTTACTGTCACGGTGAGAGGCAGGATTGTAGGACCCAATAGCAGAACAGACAGTGAAGAGGCAGAGCAGGTCAAATATACTGTGATTTATTCTCCAAAATCAGGAACTCAGGAACATAACACAGGAGAATACAGGAAACACGATACGAACATGACTGGGACTGCACACTGTAACAACATCTAAGACCTAGCAAGGGACACAAGGGACTGGAGGGTTTAAGTAGACACAGGGTAACTACACACAGGTGAAACAATCAACACATGATAGGCTGGAACAGAAACAAGGTGAACTACAATTGCAATTACTAACTGGTGAGACAAGACAGGAAACGGTAACAACTACAGCAGACAGGAAACCCTAGTAACAATACTACACAATACAGTACACGGTTCCTGACATTTCCGATGCCAGTATGAAAATTGACAACTATGTTCTCTATCGAGCTGACAGGGATGCTTTTGGAGGTGGATTGGCTACATACGTTGCTTCTAATCTTATCTCTGATTGTCTCACCCCTGCAGTAGAGCCAACTCATTTTGAATGCCTTTTTATTAACATTAAGTTTCATGATAACAAACATCTAACGATTGGCAACATCTACCGGCCACCATCAAAACCAGTTGAATCGACTAAATTCATTCTGTCTACTATTAATTCTTTAAACACACAAAACGAACTGATAATCTTGGGAGACTTTAACAAACACTGGCCGGGTTAATTAAGGATCCCACCAGCGTGGACAATAGGACTGGTTCCTCAACCCTTCTGGACTGGATACTCGTCACTAATCCGCTGAGGATCATTAAGTCTGGTGTCATGTCTGATTGCTTCAGCGACCACTCTGTTATATTCTGTGTTTGGAAAATTCAAATCCCAAAGTCTCCTCCCAAATATATATCACTGAGACAAAGCAACAATTTGAATGTAGATTCCTTTATCCACTTGGAATTAATTGGAACAGATTCCAGTTGATTCCTTCTGTTGAGGATGCATGGGACTTCTTCCACTCTGAAGTCACTAAAATAATTGATGTGCATGCTCCCATTAACTCATTGACTGCCACCATTAAAAGTGAACTATCAAGCTAGGTTGCCAAGCATTTCTTGATTTAGTAGTTTCTAGTTTCCACAGAAAAAATAATTATGTTTTTATCATGTACACTTCTTTAGTTATAGCCATTTGAAAACCCTTGTTTCACCAAAACCAAGCCCTCTCAGAATAACAACTGGAGAAAAATACGTTTTTGTGAATGGTCTCTTTTCAAGCAAACAACTAATTTTTTTTACTCACAGCTCTTTATTTATTACATGAGATGCTTACTTTATGATCTGAAACAAAACAATATTTTCTTACAGTGTAATGGGCACATTGTCTGTCCGTCCGTCACACGTCACACTTTTGCACGTCACATCGTATCTCCGCAACCGTTGCCCAGATCCATGCCAAATTTTGCACACACACTCCTTGCCTGCCAAACTACAACCTCCACCCATCAATTCTCACATGCCCCTCTTCTAGCGCCACCTTGAGGCCGATTCTTGCAAAACACATTTTTGGACACTGCTCCTACAAATTTTGCCCTAAAATCACGCAAATCGGTACATACTTGCTCTACACTGATGTCATCAACATGGAGCTCTCATTTAGCGCCACCTTCAGGCCAATTTTTCAAAACACATTTTTGGACACTACTCCTACAGATTTTGCCCTAAAATCACGCAAATCGCTACACAGTATGTCTACACTCATGTCATCAAAATGGATCTGTCCCATATAGCGCCACCATCAGGCCGATTTTTTCAAACACATTTTTGGACACTGCTCCTACAGAATTTGCCCTGAAATCACGCAAATCGGTACACAGTATGTCTACACTCATGTCATCAAAATGTGTCTGTCTATCATCGACGTCGAGCACCGCTTGCATGCTCATAGTCAATCTCTGCGTGGTACCGTTCGAAACAAAGCCTCCTGTGCAAAGGCACAAGACACAGATGGCAGTAGAATGAGGTCTCACTCCTTTTCTTGTGTATTTTGCTGCAGATGTAGCAGACCCTTGTAGGGTTTCTCCTTCGTGGTCTGGGCGGTATCTTTTCAGGGACATGGGCTGACCTCCTCACAGTCCGAGAATCGGGCCAGAGGGGTTGGGTGGGTCGCGGGGTGCACCAGGCTTCGACAATGGCTTCGGTGAAGCTCAAGCCAACACAAACACATCAACAACACAGCAACACCTCCCAGATGAAAGCATTGACAAATCAACACTCAAAATGTTATAAAAGTTTCAACATGAACTTACCTCAGTGTGATGAGGAGAGCGTTGGTGTAACACACACACAGAGAGAGAGAGACAGATAATTCCAGTGCCGTTTAGTGTCAGTAGATCAGTAATCCTATAGTTTCATTCGTGTAGTTTTCTTTTTCTTTTTTCGTTGTTTGTGAGCGGGTTTCATGCCCTCACCGCGGAAGCCTAAGGCCCCGGCCGGGCACAGCAAGCGCCCGACGGCTAGCCATGGTTCACCGGTCGCCTCTAGTTCTGGTTCCCGTCGCGAACCAGCCCGATCCTGCCCTGGACGCGGGCGAGGTAGAGGGGCTAGAGGGCCTCCATCGAACCCCGGTCCTGGTCAGACCACCATGGATGCCTTTCTAATCGCCAATTTGCCCCGTCCGGAGACGGATACGGAGTACGAGACGGAGGAAGAAGAGGCGGCACCAAAATCAAATGATGTGTACAGGTCCGTGTCCGAGGACTTCTCCGATGCAGATGATGTCATCGGCAGCACTGGTGATGGAAGTGCTTCCATCACCAGTGCTTCTCTGTCAGGCACTGGGACACAGAGACCTTCAAGCAAAGGAACAGGCAAAGGTAAGATACAAATAATGATATTTTATATATATGTGTATATATATATATATATATATATATATATATATACATATAATATATATATATATATATATATATATATATATATATACACATATACACACATATATATATATATATACACACATATATATATATAAAATATCATTATTTTTATCTTACCTTTGCCTGTTCCTTTGCTTGAAGGTCTCTGTGTCCCAGTGCCTGACAGAGAAGCACTTCCTTGATCAGCTTCTGAAAACGCATACCAAAATAAATAAATGATTTACTCCTCAAATTGAATGAAAAGTTCTGTTTCCATGTGTGTGTGTGTGTGTGTGTGTGTGTGTGTGTGTGTGTGTGTGTGCACGCGCGCAATGTGTGCTGCATGTGCACAACTTACGCGCAAAGAAAGAGTCATCTTTGCTCTCCGGGGGGTGCCACTCAAAATCACCAGTGCTGCCGATGACATCATCTGCATCGGAGAGGAGAAGTCCTCGGACACGGACCTTGAATTTGATTGAGTGAATAATTTAGCGAAAGTTAGCTCAGGAAAGTAGGCTACGAAGTGATGCGCTGTGAACTTGCACTGACTGCTATCTGCTGTTTTTGAATGGATCAATGATATGGATTAGGATAATACATACATCTCACTCTGGGACTGGGAGAGATAGTGAGTCTCGATATTATCTCTCGGCGACATGGGCATGGCAGAGCGTTCTTCGCGTGGCCTCAATCCGGTGTTTGGGACGGCGAGCCACCGATTCCGGCGTGAGGAGTGCGGGCAGTGGAGCCGTGTCTGCCCGCGGTGTGTGTTGTTGGGACGGCGACGCCGCCTCTTCTTCCTCCGTCTCGTGCCCTCTAGCCCCTCTACCTCGCCCGCGTTCAGTGCAGGATCGGGCTGGTTCGCGACGGGAACCAGAACCAGAGGCGACCGGCGAACCATGGCTAGCCGTCGGGCGCTTGCTGCGCCCGGCCGGGGCCTTAGGCTTCCGCGGTGTGGGCATGAAACCCGCTCACAAACAACGAAAAAAGAAAACTACACGAATGAAACTATAGGATTACTGATCTACTGGACACTAAACGGCACTGGAATTATCTGTCTGTCTCTCTCTCTGTATGTGTGTGTTACACCAACGCTCTCCTCCTCACACTGAGGTAAGTTCATGTTGAAACTTTTATAACATTTTGAGTGTTGATTTGTGAATGCTTTCATCGGGGAGGTGTTGCTGTGTTGTTGATGTGTTTGTGTTGGCTTGTTTTGGTATAGAGAGGCCTGAGAGGCCGGGCGGTTGCTACGAGGCTCTGATGTAGCCATTGTTGTCTTGCTGTTTTGGTAAACTTTTGTTGTAGAGACTTTGAACTTTTTTGCGTGTATATGGAGCTGTGTGTGGGTTAGGGTGACTCAGTGCAGCAGGTCACAGCTTTTCAAGTGAAAATGTTTTTGATTCATGCAGAATGGTCTGCTTGAAGATCTGCTTGTTTTGTTTTCATTGTCTGACACCACCACTGCTGCGGCCGCGCCGCACTGTGTCGGCGGAGCCGTGTCCTGATAAATGAGTTCACTTTGGGTTCATGGGGAGGTCGATTTCTCCTTTGTTTTCAAACAAGCTGACTTTGATGTGTGATTTTTAACCACCCTTTTATCATAGCAACATGACATTTTGTCACAGGCTAGGGGAAAGTGTACTTTTGCATAAACCTTGAAAACAGCCCCAACTCGTGAAACTCGGGCGTCGCAGCCTCAGACAATGGAAAAAACTCGGGGAACTCGTGGCGGCGCAGTCAATGAGTTAAGACCATCAGAGTGAAAGGTAGACACTTGCCATGGATCAGCTCTCACCTCATCAAACTCTTTAAGGAAAGGGACAAAGCCTGGGCTAAACACCGTACAACAAAAGACCCTGGTGATTGGGAACATTACAGACACCTGAGAAATGTATCCAAGACGGAAACTAGAAATGCTAAATCTAATTATTACAAAAACAATTTTAAACTTGATTTCCATAATCCCAAACAATTTTGGAAAAAAACTCAACACTTTTCTCAATAAAACCGACAAAAAAAATCAATGAATCAAATACAAATCAATAATAACATTATCACAGACCCTCTACTCATTTCCCAAGCTTTCAATAATCATTTCTCTTCAATTGGTGGTTCCCAAAGTGCCAATTCATATGTTACAACTGATCCCCCAAGTTTAAATGCCCAGACTGGTTCCTTTTCTTTTCACAAAATTCTTCCCACTGATGTTTTCAATGCAATATGCGAACTTAAGGATAGCTGTGGTCCTGGTCCAGATGGTCTTGAAGCCAAATATATCAAACTTGCTGCCCACATATTAGCGTATCCTCTTGCAGACCTGTTCAATTCATCTCTGTCCACCTCTTCCCTCCCTTCAATATGGAAATGTGCAAGAGTTACCCCCATTTTTAAAACAGGAGACTAAACAGACATAAATAATTACAGGCCCATTTGCATCATTTGCACAACTGCAAAAATCTTTGAAAAACTGATCTTCAAACAACTATCAAAATATATCAACCATAAAAATATTCTATCCCCCCTTCAATCAGGATTCAGACCACATCATTCCACAACTACAGCTACCTTAAAATTCACCAGTGACGTGCTTCTGTCCTTTAGCAAAAGCCAGCTTACTGGTGCAATATTTATTGACCTTTCCAAAGCATTCGACATGGTTGACCACTACCTTCTTCTCGATAAACTCTATGCTATTGGCATTCAACGAAGTGCACTACTCTGGTTCAACTCTTATCTTCACAACAGGCGCCAGTGTGTTGTACTACAAGGTTCTCAGTCAGACTTTCTGGTTGTTGAAAAAGGTGTTCCCCAAGGCTCCATATTGGGGCCACTTCTCTTTTCACTATTTATTAACGATCTGCCTGATATTTGTTCTCGTTGTCAAGTCCAGCTCTATGCTGATGACACCGTTAT
Organism: Nannobrachium achirus; assembly: GCF_963921795.1. NCBI lineage: Eukaryota > Metazoa > Chordata > Actinopteri > Myctophiformes > Myctophidae > Nannobrachium > Nannobrachium achirus. The sequence goes on along the minus strand of NC_137831.1, from coordinate 48,340,837 downwards.
ATATGTCTCTGATAAAAATATTCTCCAAATCCAACATAATTTACAGTCTGACTTCAACTTGGTACAAAAATGGCTAAAAAATAAACTTTTATCGAATATGAGGAAGTCCTGTAGCATGTTGTTCGTCCACTAACGTAACGTAGCAAGTTCTTCTGACTTATTGATTCACTTCGAAGACGGCTCTCAATTGGAGAAAGTGGACTCGTTTAAATACCTCGGTGTCACAATGGATCCTGAACTCTCATTCAAACCTCATATTGATCTCACCGTCAAAAAAACCTATGGCAGCTTGTGTTCACTTTATCCCTCTATTAAAGGGCCAGTTCACCTCTGGGAACACCAGATCTTATTTTGTTGTTGTTTGGGACAAGATCAACACAATCCTGAGTTATTTTTTGTGTTCAATCTGTGTTTCGAGATGTGTTTGTATTTCAGCATGAATGATGATGCATTTTGCATCATATGAGTCATCATGCTGCATCATATGATGCAAAATGCATCATCATTCATGCTGAAATACCAGTGGCGAAACTAGCCCCCGGTGTGCCCCGATGCGAGATTTTCACCAAGTGCCCCTCAACAACAACAACAACAACCTTTTTTCTACAGCGCAAATGCAGACAGGGCTCCAACAGAAGACATCTACACACTCGCCATCTAATTCATGACAATATGTAGCCCAACCAAGTAGTGTCTCACTGTCTCCATCTCTCTGGTGCTAATGAACTCTTCCCTATGGCACTCCAACACAACAACTCTGACATTAGTCTTCACACTACAAACATCACCACGCCGTTTTTCCAAAACAGCATTATAAATATCATCCATTAAGACAACTAGGCCTACATTAATGACAGCACACAGTTTAACTGACAGCGATGCATCACTGCAAACCAGCATTATTTATATTAATTACTTAACTCACCTGCTAAAGTAAGGAGGATGACAACAACAAGACCAGTTGGGCACGTTTTGTTCCATATTCCACATTGTCTTGGTTTTAGAGAGCATGGCAAATATTAACTGTTCCCCAAAGTCGTGTGTTTGTAGCCCATCTAATCCCCACGTATCTATGGAGAAGGGTTCCCGAGTTGTATAATGCTAAGTTTGAGTTTTCAAAATAAGTAATCCCCAGGTAACACTTTAATGGAACAACCTTAAATGTACCTTCAGTAATTTGAGTCAGACACCAGGACATAAATGTAAGGATCTTTAGTTAGGAAAATGTAGTTAGGGAAAAGGTAGTTGAGTTTAGGGAATAGGGAATTAGAAAGTAAAATACAAATTGGCTTAAGGTGCAAAATAAAACACATACATTCACTATGTAGTGCAATAACCTTGGTTCTCTTCAAACAATCAATCAATACCTTCAAATGCAATAGTTTCACCAATACCTCAAAATAGTTAATCAATAATACCACAGTGCACTGTATTACCTAAGCCGGCATCTAATACAAATAAAACAAAACAAAAACCCCACCCACGTTGCAGGCCTGTTTACTGTCTGTAGATGGCGTCCTCACAAGGGATTTACTCACTGTTCAGACGTTACTTGTTTACACGTTGAATCTTCAAAAGACCGACGGATGATGCTCTTCACAAAACTGACTTTGATGCTCCGCTGACGAGTCAAAGGGGTCCACCCCTAGCTCCAGTCTCTCTCAACCACAGCTCACGTTGCTGGCTTAACAACACTACTGTATCGGCTAGCTTTGGCTAACTAGCCGTCCACTCAAAATACTGCGGGCCAGTACAGACGCACGCAGCTAACTTTAGCCAGCTAGCTGCTCAAACACTCACTGCAGAATGACACAGTCACGATCCTGTTGAAGGCACTGGCACACCACAGTACAGCTTTCAGTCCTCCTTGTAATGAGTTGTCACACGGGACTGTAAAACTCTCCAAATTAATCACTTTTATCGTTCATTCACAACGTCTCTGATCTCTTATCACCGGCATCTCCTCTCTCTGAAGACAACGCGCGCTTGTTACTTCCCATCACATGACGTGCTAGGACACTCCTGATTGGCTCAACCACTCTGCTACGGTAAGTACAGATGGACAAAATACAGAACTTCACAGAAATAAAACCCAGTAAATATAGAATAAACCCACAGGTAAATATAACTCTCTCCGAGGTAGTTTCAAAGTAGGTAATAAAGGTATGTAATAAAAGTAAGTATACCCATTTCTTTTGAACAATAAACAATGTCACATTATATCAAAATCACTCAAAACTGTTACAGTATCTCTTTTTGGCATACTTCAAAATAACAGCATTTCAAATAATGTCTCTTCTTATTAACCCAAAATAATACCAGGGCTACACCCTCCCCTTTTTAAATGTCTGATGTCCTCATCAGACTCAATCAACGGGACTTAACTCAAACACAAAGGTTGGCATGCAAGCAAGCATACTTTTATTCTTCCCAATCTTAATAACAACCCCTCTATGGACAATAGTAAGGGGTTCCTCACTGGCCTTACCAGGCTTATCATAGGTAAGTCTCATAACTGGTTTACGCGATCTTTTGGGCCTAGTGTGTGTAGGAGGGCATCCTATATTAGTGCTACTAGACTGCCTCCTATAATCCTGATCACTTGAAACTGGTTCAGGGTCTGATTCGGTGTCAGGGATATGAGGCGTTTCTTCTCTCTTCGGAGGGGGTTCTGGCTCTGAAGAACTGTCACTTGCTGACTCCGAAGGACTGTCACTTGTCTCCATCTGGACTTCACTCTGGCCGTGAGGGGGCTTTTCCTTTCGGGACAAGATCTCTTCCAGGTAAGTACGGTAGGACCTACGCTGGGGATACTCCAGATCAGACTCTGATTCTGAGGATGATTCTTGTTGCACTGAGTGATCAGAGGTTTTGCGCTTACCCCGAACTTGTGCTCGAGTTCTGGGCTTGGATGGCAAATCTTCATCTTTGTCCAACACTGGCATTCGCACCAGTTCTCCAACAGGCAATAGATGATCTCGGTGCAGGGTTTTCAACTTGCCCATCCCGTTCTCAGGCTTCAACTTGTAAACGGGTAGGTTTGGCATTTTCTCTGTGACCACATAGGGAATGTCACACCAGCGATTCTGGAGCTTGTGTTTCCCAGTAAAGGCTAGGTTCTTGAGCAACACCCGGTCACCAGGCTCTAGGTTTTGACACCTCACTCTCTTGTCATAGGCTTTTTTGTTGCGGAGGTGTAGCTTGGTTGAGGCTTCTTCGGCTAGCTGATAAGCCTTCTGCAAATCTTGCTTCAGCTTAGTGACATAGGTTGAGTGTTGATGTTCTACTTTATCTTCAGGCTGGGTGCCGAAGCACACATCAACGGGGAGTCGGGCTTCCCTCCCGAACATTAGGAAGTAAGGGGAGTATCCCGTAGCGTCACTTGTGGTGCTGTTGTACGCATGCACCAGATGCACAACATGTTGACTCCACTGTCTTTTCTTCTCCTGGTCCAATGTGCCCAACATGGACAACAAAGTCCGATTGAACCGTTCCGGCTGCGGATCACCCTGGGGGTGATAGGGGGTGGTTCGGGACTTTCTTATGCCCATTATCTTCAGGAGTTCTTTGATCAATCGCGACTCAAAATCCCGCCCTTGGTCAGAATGGATTCTGGTAGGAAGGCCATAGTTAACAAAGTACTTGTCAACAAGGATTTTGGCGACTGTGAGGGCCTTTTGGTTCTTGGTAGGGAAGGCTTGGGCGTACCTAGTGAAATGATCAGTTATGACCAGAACATTGCTGATTCCTCTTGAATCTGGCTCCATTGAAAGGAAGTCTATACACACGAGGTCCATAGGCCCATTGCTGACTATCTGATGTAGGGGAGCAGCTTTGTGTGCAGGGGCTTTCCTCAGAATGCACTCTCCGCAGTTTCTGACATACTGCTCGACACTGGCAGCCATCTTCGGCCAGTAGAACCGGCTTCTTATCATGTCAACAGTCCTTTCCGCTCCCAAGTGACCAAGGTCGTCATGAAGGGACTTCAACACAACTGGTCTGAACTCAGCTGGCAGCACAAGCTGACGATTCTTCTCTCCAGACGGGCTTTGGCTCACACGGTGTAGTAGTCCGTCCTCCATGACCAACTTTGCCATTTGTCTCTTCATGGCTGAGATCTCAGGATCAGACTCTACATGATCTGGCCACTTCCCTTGCTTCACTGCATGGATGGTCGGCCCTATTACTGGGTCTTTTCCTTGAGCCAGGATCAATTCTTGTCTGGACAACTGGCCTAGTGTGTTCAGCTGCACCCGCGTAGGGAAGGCATACACATCTGGCACACACTCAGGGGATGCTCCAAGTTGCTCTACGTATCTGGGAGAGGCTTGAGGGGATCCCAGAACACCAACCTGCTGACATATAGACTTGACACCAGACTGGGATATACTTTTCCAGTCTGTATCCTCTTCTTTTGGCTCCATCCTCGACAACAGATCCGCATCAATGTTGTTTCTTCCAGGTCGGTAGAGGATATCGAAGTTGTAGAGTGACAAATCCGACAGCCACCGATGTCCATGGGCATTGAGCTTGGCAGTTGTAAGGACGTACGTCAGCGGATTGTTGTCAGTGCGGACTGTGAAATTGGCTCCATAGAGATAGTCGTGGAACTTCTCCACAATGGCCCACTTGAGAGACAAAAACTCTAACTGATGTATGGGGTAGTTTCTTTCCGAAGAGCTCAGTTTTCGGCTGGCGAAGGCCACTGGCCTTAGACCTTCTGGGTGGGCTTGATATAGAACTGCGCCAAGCCCTGCGAGACTAGCATCCACGTGCACCACGTAGGGTTTGCTGGGGTCAGCGAAAGCCAGCACTGGAGCGTTAGTGAGACAGCGCTTGATGTGTTCGAATGCATCTGTGCACGCTTGATCCCATCTTTCTCCGAACGGTTCCTTCTCATCCAGGTAGACTTCACTTTTCCCTTTCTTTGGTTTCCTTCCCTTCTGGGTGGGAGCGTACCCCTTAGTCAGCTCCGTTAGGGGACGGACAATGGCTGAGTAGTTGTAGATAAATCTGCGATAATATCCACAGAAGCCCAAATACGATCTTAGAGTCTTTAGGTTTGTGGGCCTGGGCCAGTTGGTAACAGCTTCGACCTTGCTGGGATCTGTAGCGACACCATCTGCTGACACGATATGACCCACATATTTGACCCTGGTCTGACAGAAGACACATTTGTCGAGAGAAATCTTGAGACCAACTTCTCTGAGCCGGTCTAGGACTTTCAGGAGTCTGGACTCATGTTCTTCCAATGTCTTTCCAAAGATAATCAGGTCATCCAGATAAACAAGAACTTGGAGGAGGTTCATATCTCCGACTGCCTTTTCCATTAATCTTTGGAAAGTCGCAGGTGCTCCGGTAATCCCTTGAGGCATTCTCCCGAACTCATAAAAGCCCAGAGGACATATGAAGGCCGTTTTTTCTTTGTCCTCCTCCTTCATGGCAATTTGATAGTAGCCGCTCCTTAAGTCTAAGACAGAGAACCACTTGCTGCCGGTTAAGCAGTCCAGAGCCTCGTCGATCCGGGGAGTGGTGTACTGATCAGGGATTGTTCGACTATTTAGTGTGCGGTAGTCTATGCACATCCGCACTGCTCCACTTTTCTTCCTGACCACCACTATTGGGGAAGCGTATGGACTTCTGGATTCCTTGATGATGCCTACAGCCAATAGCTTCTGTATATGACTCCTCACATCATCGATATCTGCAGGAGCAAGGCGTCTAGAGCGCTCACGGAAAGGTCGCGTGTCTTCCAGGCGAATAGTATGCTCCACATCTTTTGCTAGCCCCACATCTAGTTCATCTAGAGAGAATACTTCTGCTCTCTCGGACAGTTCCTGTCTCAGTCTTGCTTTCCACTCTTCAGGAGCAGGGGAGTCTCCAAAGTTGAGCAGACTGATGTCAAAATCTTCAGAGACTGGCTGTTGCTTTGACATTGTGGTGACTACATCAGTGGGATACAGGCAGCCAACAACGGACCCCACAGGTATGGTTGTGTCTTTGAGGGATTCGTTCTGGAGGATGACTGTGAAACTGTTAAGATCAACTGCATGGCTTGGAATGACTATGGGCTGCAATAGTACTCCTGCAGGAAGGGGGCTTGTGGAGGAGGCTTCGACCATGAGGATTTCCTCCGGCAGTGCGTCATTGGCCTCGACTTTGCAAATGGCGTGACAGCTGCTTCCAGCAGGTATCACCAATGGACCAGGGCCCAGCCACTTTACAGATCCTACTTCCTCGTTGCTTTGGGGAAATCTTGAGGGCTCTGTGCAGGTTCTTTGAATGGCCATTGTTCGAGCCATACATGTCCCAGGCATGTCTTCACACAGCTGTGCAAGTCGTTTGGGCAAACTGGCTTTAGCATTTGTCCCCAGGATCACAGGTGTCTTGTCGGGACCTGCGGGGTCAGGGCAAATCAAGGCCAGGACTGAAACGGTGGTCGGAGCTACTGTCACTTTCTTCGGAAACTCAATGTCGACCACTGCATAGCCAAGGTACGGGTAGCTAGAGTCACTTAGGCCCCATATATCCAATCTGCTCACTGGGTGGATCGGCACATCAGACAGGTGCTGCTTATACCAGGACTCAAAGATGATGCTGACACGTGAGCCACTGTCCAATAGTGCATCACACAGGTGGCCATTGACTTTTAGTGGCTCCAAAGACGGAGGCCCTATTAAGCCTTCTGGTAGATCGGTTGTCTTGTGAAACTCCAATGCACTCTTCTTACAGTCCACATTAGCTGTAGGCTCAGCACTGGCGGGCTGTGAGTCAGTAGTGTTAGCCTTTTTGAGAGCTCCAATAAGCTTCTGGATCACTTTGCTGGGGTTCTCAGCATTCCTGCACCTTCCTGCAATATGTCCATTCTCCCCACACCGGTAGCAAATGAAGTCAGCTGAGTTAGTTGCTCCTCTTGTTGGGATGTTGGGTGCAGGACAGTTACTGGGTGCAGGACTGGTGCTGCCCACGGTCATCACTGCTGGTGAGGCCGCAGCTGCATGGAACATTTTGGAGTTCATTTTCTGGGTTAATTGCCTCACTTGCTTCCTGAGGGCAATTACTTCAGGGTCTTGACTAGTCTCTGTGTCTTCTGCTGGGGCAGAGGGTGTCTCAACCCTTTCTTCTTTGACTGGGTGAGATTCCGTTGCCAGTGTAGCGAACATGGACTTAATTTCTTTTAACTCCGCTCTCAGGGTTTGTATTTCTGATTGGGTTTCAGCCTGTGGTTTGGCATAGACGGTGCGTACAGACTGGTTTAGCTTAGCTTTAGAGGCTTCATACTCCTCTTCTGTGCGGATGTCTCGCAGCAGTTGGAGGAATGTTGGAGGGTTGTCCTTCTTTTCCCTCAGTCGTAACTGAATTAACATCAGGTCTGCACCTACTGCCCCTTTAAGTAGTTGCTCAATACGGGCTCTATCCATGCCGCTGGCTGGAAGACCACCTCGTTGTATGACTTTGGACAGACAGCGCTCTAATCTTCTTAAAAACTCTGACAGTTTCTCTCCTGGCTGCTGGCGCAGTAGACGGAAGGAGAAATATAAATCATCACCTGATTCAGCCAGTCCAAATGCACTCTCTAGTGCTTCCAAGCATTTCTCTGGGGTGACATCTGGTTCAGATATTCGCACAGCTTTGACAACTTCAAGTGCCTGCCCCTTCAGGCTTTCCATTATCCTCCTGCGTTTCTCTTTTGGTGGGCAATCACTCTCCTCCACCATCAAGTAGGCCTGCTCCATCCAATGGTCGAACTGCTCTTCCCCGGCTGGAGTAGGTACAGTACCTGAGAACACACGCAGGCGCCGATATCCTCCACTCTCAGGAGGTGGCTTTCCTGTTTTCTCTAGCAGGTCACCAACAGCACGGATTATTGACTCTACTGAGCCTGGGGTTGGGACTGCCTCTTGCCCTGTGTACAAAGCCTGCACGTCTTCCATAGACTTTCCCTCTGCTGTAAGCAGAGCACTCAATTTACTGTTAAAATCGTCTCCAGTGGCTTTTGGGCTCTCTGTCACTGTATAGATTGGCCAGGCTTTAGACTCAGAGCCTTCCGTAAAACACGCTTCAGGTGGAATAGACTGTGCTTCTGTCACCTTTTCTTTGCACTCACAGAGCACCATGAGCGCATCTCCTTCATCATTTAGCATCCTGCCCCTCACGCGGACAGCTCCAAGGCACTTTATACTCTGTAGGACTTCTTCAATGTGACTTATTTCTGTCTCTTCTGGGACAACAGTCAGGAGTGCGTAGGACTCATCCAGCCCCTCTCCCCGACACCAGTTCTTTAACTTTTTGGCAAACATTGTGATTGGGTTTTGACTGCTATTTTAAAATAAATTGGCAGGCAGGTAGCACTACTTACTTTGGTGTCTGCTCTTTTAAACCACATGGACTGGTAGTTTAAATTAAATTGACTTTTTTTTTTTTTTACTTCCCCTTTAACTTTTTTTGTTTTATTGGGAATTACAATGCATGCAATTATCTCAAAACAATAGCATCTCAGCAGTGCCTCCATATGTAGCCCATCTAATCCCCACGTATCTATGGAGAAGGGTTCCCGAGTTGTATAATGCTAAGTTTAAGTTTTCAAAATAAGTAATCCCCAGGTAACACTTTAATGGAACAACCTTAAATGTACCTTCAGTAATTTGAGTCAGACACCAGGACATAAATGTAAGGATCTTTAGTTAGGAAAATGTAGTTAGGGAAAAGGTAGTTGAGTTTAGGGAATAGGGAATTAGAAAGTAAAATACAAATTGGCTTAAGGTGCAAAATAAAACACATACATTCACTATGTAGTGCAATAACATTGGTTCTCTTCAAACAATCAATCAATACCTTCAAATGCAATAGTTTCACCAATACCTCAAAATAGTTAATCAATAATACCACAGTGCACTGTATTACCTAAGCCGGCATCTAATACAAATAAAACAAAACAAAAACCCCACCCACGTTGCAGGCCTGTTTACTGTCTGTAGATGGCGTCCTCACAAGGGATTTACTCACTGTTCAGACGTTACTTGTTTACACGTTGAATCTTCAAAAGACCGACGGATGATGCTCTTCACAAAACTGACTTTGATGCTCCGCTGACGAGTCAAAGGGGTCCACCCCTAGCTCCAGTCTCTCTCAACCACAGCTCACGTTGCTGGCTTAACAACACTACTGTATCGGCTAGCTTTGGCTAACTAGCCGTCCACTCAAAATACTGCGGGCCAGTACAGACGCACGCAGCTAACTTTAGCCAGCTAGCTGCTCAAACACTCACTGCAGAATGACACAGTCACGATCCTGTTGAAGGCACTGGCACACCACAGTACAGCTTTCAGTCCTCCTTGTAATGAGTTGTCACACGGGACTGTAAAACTCTCCAAATTAAACCGTTTGTTACGTTTCCTTTATATCACTTTTATCGTTCATTCACAACGTCTCTGATCTCTTATCACCGGCATCTCCTCTCTCTGAAGACAACGCGCGCTTGTTACTTCCCATCACATGACGTGCTAGGACACTCCTGATTGGCTCAACCACTCTGCTACGGTAAGTACAGATGGACAAAATACAGAACTTCACAGAAATAAAACCCAGTAAATATAGAATAAACCCACAGGTAAATATAACTCTCTCCGAGGTAGTTTCAAAGTAGGTAATAAAGGTATGTAATAAAAGTAAGTATACCCATTTCTTTTGAACAATAAACAATGTCACATTATATCAAAATCACTCAAAACTGTTACAGTATCTCTTTTTGGCATACTTCAAAATAACAGCATTTCAAATAATGTCTCTTCTTATTAACCCAAAATAATACCAGGGCTACATGTTGAAACTTTATATTCCATAATGCCCGAGAGTGTTGTTTTTACTCAGAAGAAGTTCAGAACGTCTCTTCAGCCTGTGTTCTGTCAGCAGCACTAAGGGGCCCTGTCATAGCTTCCTGTCATACCAGTGGACATTTCAAAACAAGAGTCATTGTATTGGATATTTGTAAAGTGATCATTCAACACATGTTTTATTTTGAAATGGTAGCAGCCTACTACAGGAAATAGATGCAACAGATCAGGACAGAAGCGGCTCCGTCTGTATACATTGTTATTATTAGATTATTTATTTTTTCTCCTCCACCTGCGTGTGCCCCTGGACGTCACGGGCCCTAATGCGCATGCGTCGGCTGCGTCAGCGGTAGTTACGCCCCTGTGAAATACTAAAATATCTCAAAACACAGATTGAACACAAAAGATAACTCAGGATTGTGTTGATCTTGTCCCAAACAACAATAAAATAAGATATGGTTGTCCCAGAGGTGAACTGGCCCTTTAACTGTTTCTCTTTTGAAGTAAGAAAAAGAATAATATCCCAAGTACTACTCCCCATCGTAGATTATGCTGACATTGTCTATCAAAACGCCACTGACACCAATCTCAAGCCCCTCAATGTTCTCTATAACTCCTTATGTAGATTTGTACTGAGATGTCCATACAGAACACACCACTGTTCTCTGTATAATTCACTTGATTGGCTGCAGCCTAAGGCAAGAAGGCAACTTCACTGGTACTTATTCCTTTTCAAATGTGTTCACTTCAACTGTCCATCTTATCTGAAACAATCCCTGGAACCATACACATCACCATATCCACTTAGACACTCACAACATCCCTATTTTACAGTCCCCCAAAAAATAACTACTGAATCTGGACGAAGAACATTCCACTACAAAGCTCCATCTGACTGGAACAATCTCCCTCTTTCACTCAGATCTATTACATCCTTTGGCCGCTTCAGGACTTCCTTGTACTCACATCTTGAAACAACCTGTTCATGCTTCTAATACTGACTGTATTTACTACTTACTGTATTTCTAGTCTATTTTCTTATTTTTATTTTATTTTATTTTTTTCACTTTATTCTACTATTATTAAGAATATTTTGCTATCCCAGTTAAAGTATTCTCCATTATTTTTGAGGGTTGGGGGTATGGGTGGGAGATGGTGAGCAAGCTAACTGTACTGTATGTCTTGTGTGTCTGCACTGTAAGCAGGGGTGAGATGCCATGGGCTCGCGTGGGCTCGGCGAGCCCACACTTATTTTGCTGCACACACGCACCCTCACAAAATGAGATACCGCACGACGTTCCGTTTTCTCAGGGGACGAAAACCCGGACCTGGGCCCGGTCCAGAACCAACCCACCAAGCCAACGGTCGATCTCGTCACCGACCTCCTGGTCACCTCACACTACTTGGACTTAATGGGGGCCATCACAGCCCACCACCTACCGGAGGAATCCTACCTCCACGTCCTTCCCCAAACTACTCACAGGCCCCCTCCTGCCTTACACGATCTCGAAAGATCCTACAACCAAAAAAAGAGACCCTGATCCTTTCCCTTAAGGATTTACCATGCCCAAAACCCAGGCAGACCCGGCGGGCAAACCCGGCGGGCTTGCCAACAGGCCAACGACGAGTTAAAAGGAAAGCTGCCGGCCAGCACCATCGCCACGACCTTCTCCACCCTCCCCGCACAATTCGGAACGCCCGGGTCCGCACCCCACCAACCAACAAACGCCTCTGATTCGCGGCGATAGAAAGGCCCTCAGGAAAATAACACGCAGACCCCCTCCTCTCGTACCTAATATCACCCAGGGCGAGGCAAGAGCCTTACGCCAACTGCGAGGGGACAAGAGTCTAGTCATCAAACCGGCAGACAAAGGGGCAGTCACGGTCATACAGGACCGCAACCACTATGTCTGGGAGGCCACAAGGCAGCTCAGCATGCCCGAGTACTACAAAAAACTAGACCAACCAATCTTCCCCAAAACGGCCATTAAGATCAGAGCAGTGGTGAACCAACTCAAGTCCAAGGGCTACATCACAGCCCTCCAACGCGTTTACCTGAAAGGCCAAGACCCCCCCAAAGCCCGCCACATTTATTTCTTACCCAAAATACACAAAAAACCCGACTCCTGGCCCCTACCGTACAAAATTCCCACAGGACGCCCGATTGTCTCAGACATCGACAGCGAGACTTACCATATCTCGGAGTACTTAGACCATTTCATGAACCCCCTTTCACACCTCCACCCCAGCTACCTGAAAGATACCTACGACTTCCTCGAGAAGGTGAGGGCGGCCCAAGTCAACCCCAGCGACCTCATCTTCTTGATGGACGTCGACGCCCTCTATACAAACATAGAGGCGGAGGCAGGCATTAGAGCGGTCCAACGTTGCTTCCTAAAGCACCCGGACCAGAGCAGACCTGACGACCTGCTCCTCCAACTCCTCGAATTGGCCCTCCTAAACAATGATTTCGAGTTCGACGGGCAGACCTATCTGCAAGTTAAAGGGGTTGCGATGGGCAAAAAGTTCGCACCAGCACTGGCGGACATTTACATGGCAGAATGGGAAGAAACCGCCCTAGCCAAATGTCCCCTTAAACCCTCCTACTACTATAGATACCTAGACGACATCTGGGGCATCTGGCCCCACTCGAGATCCCAATTTCTGGAATTCGTGGAGACCCTGAACAAACACCACCCCTCCATCTCCTTCAAATACGTCCTAGAGGATAGCTCAGTGGACTTCCTCGATACCACTACTTTCAAGGGTCCCGAATTCCTCCGTACGAGTTGACACTAGGGTTTACTTTAAACAAACGGACACCCACGCGCTGCTCCATGCCGACAGCTTTCATCCGTCCCACACCTTCAGGGGCCTAGTTAAGTCGCAACTATATCGCTTCCACCGAATCTGCTCGCGCCGCGAGGACTCGAGAAAGGCCATCCAGACCCTTTTCAGGGTACTCAGAGAGAGGGGTTACACACGAACCCTTCTGAACAAGGCCAAACGCACTTTCCTCCAGACCAAACCTAAATTCGACAGCACTCTCCTCCCCATCATTACCACATTCGGCCCGAGAGCGGTAGCCGCGAACCGCATACTAAAAAACAGATTTGAAACCCTTTGAAACCCTCCGAAACACCTCGGGTTGGACCCAAAACTGGAGACCGATCTCGGGGTACAAGAGAAATCACAAGGGACCTGATACAATGCCGCCATTGCGGACACGATTACGTAGGCGAAACGGGAGGCACGCTGCATAGAAGACTCACGCAGCACCTCTACAACATAAACAACAACCTTAAGCCAAACACAGCCCTTGTCCAACACTTCCACAAGGTGGGCACGAACCACCTTAGAGCGACGGTCCTGGAACACGACCGGGACTGGCCAACACGAACCCGCAAACGGCGAGAATACTCCTGGATCAACCGTCTCGACTCCTGGACCCCAAAAGGTCTAAACGAACGAGGGTTCAACCCAACCCAGCGACGCCCCCCCCCCCCCCCCCCCCCCCCCACAAAAGACGCTAACACGCGCCGAAAACCGACGGACTCTTGGCCCTAGCCCTACAAACAGTTCCAGTCAGCACACTCCCTAATTTTCGCCATCTCCAGACCCCTCCCACCCTATACAATGTCAGCACCGAGCTGCCCCCGCCGCGAATCAAATAGAGCCGGCCAATTACCTGCATATAGTTCTGGTGGCTGCAATTCCCTAAAGGTTTCCAGGCCCTTTTTGGCCCGACACCATATTAGCGCCGTACCGCCTCTACCCCTCCGGCCGCGAATCAAATGGAACCGGCCACTTTTCAGGTGAATTGATCCAGGTGGTGGTAGGGGTGTGTGGTGAACGACAAAACGAGCGCTCTTACCCCAATCTCACTGAGTTACCCAAACTGACTAACATATACGCCACAAACAGCCTCATCATAATAGTGTTGCGCTCGCTTTCACTCAGCTAATAATGCAGTAAGCTGTCAAGTGTCTCTTTCATTTGGTATCACTCTCTACAATGTCTGTCGACAAGCTTTGTGAGAGAGTTTTGTGAAAGTCTGATGCCTCTCAAAAATAGTGAGGGCGAGGGGGAAATATCACTATCAGTTTTGAAACTTGAGAGATGATAAGGCCCCTCGGTATAGGTATAGGCTAGGGCAGGGGTGGGCAAGATTAGTGATAGAGAGGGCCAAAATATTTCCATAATCCCTCCAGAGGGCCACATTGCATATGCTATCGTAAATACTATCGTAATTAATTTTTTTCTCTTGTTAATTAATGCCCTGCGCCATCATCCTATGTCACACAAAAGTAGCGAAAATATTATGTTTGCTACGTTTGAATTCTGATCCTTTTTTGCCATTTCTGAATTGGAATCCTGAAAAGTAACTTTTTGTTTTTATTTATTTCAAATGCATTTAGTTATACTTATGTTAACTTTATGTACAGACTGTAGTAGTTGAAGCGGGTCACGTTTGCATGTTTAGAATTGTAACAACTGAAATCAATTATATATCAGTATTCCAATATTAACCTGCGGGCCGCATTCAGTTGCCCATGTATGGGGAGATATTTAAGCTTTGGTCACTAGGCTGAGGCTCTGAGCCACTACTACTAATTGTGCTAAATGTCCATGTAATCTACTGAATTCAATTACTGTTGGTTTATAGCTCAAAGCCTTAATCCTTTTCTACATACTAGTCAGGTTCACTATGTATTTATGTTGGATTTCTTTGGGGATTTGTAAAACTATACATTTTTGGAATCTTCAGAGCATGGGGAATCCAAAAATCTTTGTTGGCATTTGCACAGACACCTGCAAAGCCACCATTTTGGACGTTCAAAATGGCCGGCATAAAATACATAATTTGTGCTATCTTGGCTTCTAGACAACCTAGAAATGTTATTAAACATGCCAATCCTATCTTTTCTGGGTCAAGGAATTGAATGAATAAATGATGGGTGTAAAATGTTCCGGACCCCCACCCCCTTTCTTGAGGTTATCTATTTTGGGACCTCCCAGAACAGTACGCCAGCCAGTTAATGTGTTCATAATATTAGAGTTGTTTTGTAGGTTTTGTAGGTTTTTAAACATCCTGAGTTCATTTATTACACTTCTAAAGCAGACTGAATAACCCTTCTGACTTTTGGTTGGGGTCTTTCCTCACCTGGGACCCCCTAGACAGACCCCTGAGCCTATCTCAGTAAACGCTCTGCTCCTGTTCCAGAACAATGTTAAATTAGATCATAGTTGAAGCAAAAAAGTTGTTGTAGCTGGGCTCTGAAAACAAAAATGAGTTGTAGTAAATACCAGGGGTCTTCCACGGGGGGTTCGGGACCCCTGGGGGGTCCTCAGAGTCCCATCAAATCTTGATGGGATCTTTTTTTTTTAATGTAATGTTTTCTGGGGTTATGTATTGTACTTTGATGGTTTATTAGTATTCTCACACACACACACACACACACACACACACACACACACACACACACACACACACACACACACACACACCTATTTGTTATTGTCACCCCAAAACCCTCACCCTATCTTCTTAAAGAACCCATGGTCAATTATGCCCAAAGAGATTCACTACAATACAGTAATTTCAGACATGCAGGATCTATTAGTCTTCATCATCGTCATCTTCAATGTCCAACCTAATAGTGTTGACACAGTCTCCACCATAGCATAGAGTGAAAGGCAGGTTATTTGAGCAGCTGCACCGTCCCTTGCAACCTGCTTAGAAGCTACATTGAGCTCACGTACTGCCTCTGGAGCAGGGAGGGCAAGACACCTGACTGGAACAATCTCCAATCTCTGAATTCCATCTTTTTACTTTGATTGGTGGAAGTATTATGATTTGTCATACCTGACAAATTGCCCTGAGCTTCCATCAATCGAAGAAAATAGATGGAATTCAGAGAGTGGAGGGTATGTTCCTCCCTGCTCCAAAGGCAGTACTTGAGCTCATCAAATGTGGCTTCAAAGCAGGTTGCAAGGGTATGCTACCGGTATGGTAGAGACTGTGTCAACACTATTAGGTTGGACATTGAAGATCCTGCATGTGTGAAATTACTGTATTGTAGTCAGGGACGTGCTGGGCCCCTGATTCAGCCCGGAAAAAAGAGTTGGAGAGGCCCTCATTGCACGCTATAGAGAGAGATCTCTCTCTATAGCGCTGCTGCTACTCAAAGATTTGCCATTTCAGATCATGACAAGTGACAAGCCAGTGGGCCAATTACTGTCCATGAGTTATATTTCATCGTTGTCAGGTGGAAACCTTGTACGTCCAAAACCGTTTGTTTTGTATTTATCATTTTAAAATTGACTAGTGAAAACAGCCGATCTACAAGCACACGCCTCGCACCGCGAGGCGTTGTGTGCTTGTAGATCGTCTGTTTTCACTACTTTTGTGCGACAGCCTTGTATGATGAAGCAGGGCTTTGCTTTGCGAAAACAATTACAAATTTGAAACTTGGAGATACAAGGTTTCTGCCCGATAGTGACGATTTACTTTGTTGGCCGCCCAGCCCCCAAAATGGAACGAAGGCCGACATTTATTTTTTAATTTTTTCCTAATGGCCGGCCTGGACCGGCCAGGAATGAACCGGCCGTTCGGGAGTTGTCCCGCTTTTCCCCATGGCCAGCACGTCCCTGATTGTAGTGAATCTCTTTGGGCATAATTGACCATGATGGGCTCTTTAAAAGGATAGGGTGAGGGCTTTGGGGTGACAATAACAAAGAGGTGTGTGTGTTGTGTTGTCAGTGTGAGTGCAGTGCAATAAATGGACACGTTGTTCTGCGCGCCCAAAGTGAGAAGTTGCAATACCTTCATTATTGCAATCCCTGCAGTAACAGCTGTCGACCATAACTGTCTAACACAAAAATTGTATAAATAATGCTGAGAATACTAATAAACCAACCAATAAAACAATACATAAACCCAGGATACATAAAACCATTCAAAGTTTCAAATGTAAAAAAAAAAAAGAGATCCTATCAAGATTTGGCGGGCCCCCCTGTAGTAACTCTGAGGACCCCCCAGGGGTCCCAGACCCCCTGTGGAAGATCCCTGGTATTTGCTATTACTCATTTTTGTTTTCAGAGCCCATCTACAACAACTTTTATGCTTCAACTATGATCACATTGTTCTGGAGCAGGAGCAGTGCGATTACTGAGATAGGCTCAAGGGTCTGTCTGGGGGTCCCAGATCCCAACCAAAAGTCAGAAAAGTTATTCTGGCTGCTTTAAACATGTAATAAATGAACTCAGGATGTTTTAAAACCTACAAAACAACTCTATTATGAAAATCGGACATTAACTGGCTGGCATACTGTCCTGGGAGGTCCCGAAATAGATAACCCCCAGAAAGGGGGTGGGGGTCCGGAACATTTTACACCCATCATTTACTCATTCAATTTCTTGACCCAGAAAACATAGGATTGACATGTTTAATTAAGTTTCTAGGTTGTCTAGAAGCCAAGATAGCACAAATTATGTATTTTATGTCGGCCATTTTGAACGTCTAAAATGGCGGCTTTGCAGGTGTCTGTGCAAATGCCAACAAAGATTTTTGGATTCCCCATGCTCTGAAGATTCCAAAAATGTATAGTTTTACAAATCCCCAAAAAAATCCAACGAATAAACATGTCTTAACATAGTGGACCTGACTATACTGTATCCTTGTATTTGTTTAAAACAAGTTTCAATTGAACACAGCTGCACAACAGAACAAACACCATTCAAACACATACAGCAGTTTGAGGAGTCAAGCATGGAAGGGCGGCTGAGTGAACACAAGGGATTCATTACCATAGCAACAGGCCCTGCCACAAAGTTTAATCTATCTTCTCGGAGCAGAGGACTGAGGAAATGCATTTTTTATTTACAAAAACAGCCCCCTCCCTTTACCACTGCAGTGCTCCAAGTGTAACTGGAAAGGGGCTGTGAATATTTTACAAATTTGCAGTGGACGCCGAAGTTAGCTGCTTTTTTTTTTGCATATTAATGAGGGAGCTGGCTGCCAGGGACATGCTGGCCATTGGGAAAAGCGGGACAACTCCCTAACGGCCGGTTCAGGCCGGCCATTAGGAAAAGAAATTACATAAAATGTCGGCCTTCGTTCCATTTTGGGGGCTGGGTGGCCAACAAAGTAAATCATCACTGTTGGGCAGAAACCTCGTATCTCCAAGTTTAAAATTTGTAGATTTCGCAAAGCCCTGCTTCATCATACAAGGCCATTGCACAAAAATGCCTCGCGGTGCGAAGCGTTGTGTGCTTGTAGATCGGCTGTTTTCACTAGTTTACATTATTTTTAAAATGATAAATACAAAACAAACGGTTTTGGACATACAAGGTTTCCACCCGACAACGACGAAATATAACAAATTGGCCCACTGGCTTGTCACTTGTCATGATCTGAAATGGCAAATCTTTGAGTAGCAGCAGCGCTATAGAGAGAGATCTCTCTCTATAGCGCACAATGAGGGCCTCTACAACTCTTTTTCCCGGGCTGAATCAGGGGCCCAGCATCTCCCTGCTGGCTGCTGTATTGCAAGATGTGTTTGATGTAATATGCTCCCTCAGGGCAGCTACAGCTATGCTTACTCGACAACACATTTTTGGTTTGAAGCCAGCTTTATACCAGAAATGTCTCATGTGCTCCTTAGAACTTATGCATAACACACGGCTCATATAGATTTTTTTGGAAACCCTGCAAGGGAGAACCGGTAAGATTAACCACTTTTTGCTTAAGTTGCCCTGGAAGCAAGAAAAAGTAAAATCAAAACATCTAGACATATTTCAGGATGTCTTCTATCCTTTGAAATGAGTTAGCATCTATGACAAAGGGCCAGAAAAAAATGACTTATTAAAAAAAAAGTGGTCAAGTGGCTCAACTTGCCCCAGGTTAGGGACTAAGTTGATCCAATTTAAGGGGTTATTTGACCCACATGTAACATGTAACACCTGTGTAATAGACTTGCAAAGACCACTACCATATAAGGCATTAATCCTGGACTAGTGAATGGGTAAGGTTCGACTCTCGGAGGATTAAATGAGTAAATAATTGAGACCACACCAGTATATATCAATATAAAGAAGCTAGCTTGTATTATAGAAATAGAAATAGGGAATGGTACCAAAAAACACATAAACAACAGACATAGACAACACTAATGAGCTCAATAACAGTTGTATTAACTTGTAGTCACCACGTGGCATCAAATGAAACCAAAATATTGTCTCAGGTTAAACCCTTTGAATATTACCCTATTTGGCCAATGATCTGCGGGTGCACCCTGGTAAGTATCTTTTAGTTACCTTTTTAACTGTAGATACCTATTTATCTTTTTAACTCCTATTTATCTTTTAATTGTAAATATAATTTTAAACTGTATGGTAAGTATTTTAAATTATGAATTATCAATCCATGAACTCTTATACCCAATACAGCATTACATGAATTCACAATTAACTCTTTTAGTGCTAAAACCAAATATTTTCGGTTCTTTTTTTCATTCCAATACTATTTTTTTTTTGCTATTTTACTTACCCCGAGCTGCTAGTAGCGACGTGGGTGGTCCTGGCTCGTCCATCGCCTTCCAACGAGCCATGTTACATGTTGCAACGATGTATTCCATTGAAAATGGTTTAGAATAAAGTTTAGAGCCCCCCCCCCCCAAAAAAAAAACGCTATTTTTGCAAGACGTATTAACGTTTACACAAACCGAAGATTTTCGGTTCCTTTAATAAAATGAATTAAATAATCGGAGGCCTCAACGAAGCCCCGGTCTAGCCCTGGATCCAAGCCGCCTACCAAGCTCTCTTTCCACCGGCCCGTAATCGGGTAACGTCGCCGAAACGTGCCGCCCAAAACAATACAAAGTCCCATCTTTAGAGGTCATTTTCTCTTAACTGTGTTCCTAGTGCATCAGAAAAAAAAATGTTTGTGGCTGAATAGCTTCAGATCGGTCTTCTAAAAAATAAAACAGTCGATTGCTAACTGTTAGCTCTCTCGGCCTCCATTTCACGTTCATAACACTGTATGCGGAAAAAACACAAGCCACTTCTTCGTGGTTAACCGGATGTTACTATGAAGCCTTATGGAGGAATGGCTGGCACTCTAGCGGCCACTTGCGGCCCCTGGCAGTCATCGTGTTAATCTTCACATCAAATAAACAACATACATCAACTCCCAAGGCAGTAAACCCAATATGTACTGTACCATAGAGGTGTGTGTACTGTATGTGTTTGAGTCCACTGAGTCAAACTGCACTGTGTGTGAAGTGTAGTGTAAAGGGAGGTGTATGGTGCAGAGTTCAGCTCTGTGTTAGATCAGTTCAGTTCTACTGTATGAGTTCAGTTCTGTGTATGTTCAGTTCTGTCCTACCACTCTGGCAGAACTACAGAATCAGTCAGTCTCCAAGGGAAAAAACAAAAAGATCCTCTTCGCATGCCTTCCGTCAAAACCTGGGTTGGAAGCTCGCCACCCTTGGTAGACCTAGTCATCCAGACATTCTTATCCAGGCACAAAACCTTACCTGTATGCAAGCATACAGGACCACATGAAAAACTAAAATTAGCATCTCCTCAAAACAGGTGTCTTTCATTTAACAAATAAAATACAGTCTCTTTTTACAACCATTCTTGTGAAAATAATATAATACAATACAATATTCTCATCATGAAAATAAAATAATATGCATTGTATTAAAGTTCTTTCTCACCAATGGCATCCAAATAGAATCCTCCTCTAACCACCAGGACTGGTGATGCAGACAGAGGGCAAACCCAGCACACACTAGAAATGAAGATGAAAATAAAAGCTCACTCAGCAGCCTATTTTATCAAAGGCCAAACATGTGCAAAAACAAAATAAAAGCAGCACACAGCCATCTACATCGATGAAATAAAATAATCAAGTTCCATTAACAGTGCAAACTGTATCCCATGTAGTCAACCAGGTAGATTAGCTTGGAACAGTAAGCTATGCTACTAGCCAAACATTTGGGCTAACATATAACCCCCCGGCTCCACCAAGCGCGTCGAGCGTCGCGTCAACGTCAACGTTGGGAACGCTCCCGTTTTAATCAATGAAGGGAGCTCCACTGCCGACGGTAACGTCAACGCCGGACGCTCCGGTGCCGGCGTCCAAACTCAAAAATTGCCCCGGTTCAATTTTTTGACGGCGTCCACAACGTCCAGTCATGTATAAATTATGATTAAATGTAATTGCATTGCATATTAAATGTATATACCGTAACCGTACGTGCCTTTCTGCTGTTGGATATCCATTCACGTCATTCACAAGGGTGACTAGATGTCCCAAAATTCCTCGCATATTTTTTTATGTAATTACAGTGGTCTTCCCACTTGATATAGGCTAATCACAAGTTCACAACAGGCAACAACTTTCTCAATTCTTCCTCCTAAAAACAGGCCAGCAGTGAGTGACTGAGTCTGATTTTAGGCTATAGGCTACATTATCGTGGCTGCGCTGGACTGGTGTACCGAAAATAGCCAATCTACAAGCTCAGACACAGTCACAACAGCATGATGACAGATTCATGCACTCGACATGTTGTGAGCTTGTATATCTGCTATTTTTTTACGGCACTTTACTACAGTTGATAATGCGAATATCCTATGATCTTTGATTGAAATATCAACACATTCACGTTCAGTGGAGCCAGTCGGACGGCAACGTGTCTGCGTCAATGACGCCGTCAAGACACAGAGCAACGCGACGCAGCCAGTGGAGCCCTGGGGTAAGGCATAGTGCTGGACTTCAAAGGCTTTGCCAATTAGCTGCTAACCACTGCATGGCTGTTTAGCTGTAGCCAACAAAGTTTGTAGCAACTCACCAAAGTAATTGCAACTGAACACTCAGCCCTCTCTGGAACGCTGAGGTGATGGCAAGGTGTGTGTATGTGCTGTCTGAGTGGCTTCTATATTTATATCTGGTCAGTTTATCAGTAAATTGAGCTCTGTCACTCAGTGTCTCTCTCTCTCCTGTAATGCAGGCAAAGAGGCAGTCTTTAAATATATGGAATCGCCACTAGATGGCGCAGCTGTAGCGCTGCCGCCATCTTGGAATGATGGCTCTGCTCTTAAATTAATCAAAACAATTAAATTGGGTGTGAATAACGTTTTCCAAAGTTGTCTTGATCACCCAACAAAGTGAAAATCACCATTGATATTACATATTATCATAGACTGTTAAACAGATCAATAGAGGCATAGAATAGTATTTTTTCAGTTATAAGAAATAGTAATAATTTGGTATGAATAATACATTTCGGATTGTTCTAATTGGTCTAATGTTCATTTATTTTATCTGTTTGACATTAGTCTGGCTTTTTTTCTTTCATTTTTTTCCTTTCATTTCTTTTCTTATGGTTATTTAAAGCCTAAAAATGGCATTGTTCCAAAGGTTCATTGTTCCGAAGGTTCATTAGTCCGAATTTACCGAATACTATGCCTAACCCTAACCCTAACCTCAGTAACCCTAACTAAATTCGGACTAATGAACCTTCGGACTAATGAACCTTCAGACTAATTAAATAAAATGTGTTATTCAGAACCTTTTAATATTTGCAATTATTAATATAATATTAATATTAATATAAACGTATTGTGTATTCATCAAAATGAAAGATCATTCAGCATAATTTGAGTTTCAAAGACCTAATAAAAAATATGAATGGTGATTCACATATTCAATTTACCCCAAGGCATTTGGTTCATCTTGCCCCACGTCCACCTTTTTGATAAAACCTGGCTAGCTTAATGCTTCAGGCTGATAGTTAGCTCAATGGCGTCAGTTCAGCAAAAGCTAGGGTATGGCAAAGATGGGAGCCCTCATAGAAAAGAGGCATTATATTTTGTATAATACGGTTCTATTGTGAAAATAGCAGATCTACATGCTCACAACGCCTCGCAGCGGCTATTTTCACAATGTCTGAAAAAGAGTTTTGTCAGTTTTTACACAGGTTTCTACAGTTTCTTGGGGTGAATATGGCAGCCTGTAATGGTTTTTCAAGTGCAGCTAAACTTAGCATGTTAGCAAACGTGACACAATTAACAATAATGCATTGCACCTGTGCAGCTGACCTGCGGAACCTGGGAATATACCATTTTGTCAAGATGGGGAGAATACAAGTGTGGAGAATATAATTAATACATTGTTAAAGTGACCATTTTGTTACATTTTGCATTTATAGTTATTTTAATAACCAGCACAGATAGACAAAGATACATTCATGGATTTATATTTAAAATTAACTTTTATTTTCCTCCCTGGACCCAGGGTATGGCAGCTGCATACCCCTGCCATACCCAATTGACGCCCCTGATTTAGCTAAATGATTCACATAGTTTTATACATTGGAACATCACCAATAGGCATGATATATAAGTTTAGACCTGGGTACATTTGCTTTAACATAAAAATCATTATACCATAAAAGTAAAAAATGTACTTCGACCAGCAAAAAACCTTTGTGTCCACCCAGGTGGAAATGATAGTTGTGTTCTTATTTTAAGGTCAAATGACAACTCGTGTATAGTTTTAAAGATAAAGGGTGGTTCATCTTACCCACAGGTTCTTACCCCGTTCTCCCTATTCACATTATTCCTGGCCCTCTCTATGGAGAATGCCATCTTCTTTTACAGAGGGTAAAACATCTTTTCACTTCCTCCCAAGTAAGGAAGTGACAGCACAATGATCAGTGTATTTTGGATTCATGTCAATTTGTATTTTCATATATTTAACCACTTGAACCATCAATATTTAATAAAGTTGACCTTTCACTCTGTACTTTGTCTGCTCTTTTTCACCTCTACACCAAACCTCTTTGCCGAAAATAGCCGATCTACAAGCTCACAACGTCTCACAGAGCGAGGCGTTGTGAGCTTGTAGATCTGCTATTTTTGGCTAAAATTCTCTGAATATGGACGCTATAGGGTTCAAGTGGTTAATGTAAAAAAGGAGAAAAAAAAGGTTTCTATCACACAAAGATTTGGAGGACCCCCTGTGGTAACTCTGAGGACCCCCTAGGGGTCCCGGACCCCCTGTTGGAGAACTATAGGGTTCAAATGGTTAAAGCTTAATCCTTGGCACAGAAAAAATGTTAAACTCTTTTGAGTTAGTTAACACTGAGAATTGTACAGCAGGGTGTGCATTTCTCCTGCATTATTTAAAAGTCTCCGGGCGGGACGCTTGGCTCTATTATTCAGCGATATAGGGTCAGTGACGTGACGCCCCAAAAAATGTGTTTTTAAAAAAACTTTAAAATGCAGGCATAAAAGTTATTTACTTTTGTTCTACTCACTCTCAACCTTATGGAAATACATTTTGTTTTTAGATATTTTATTGGAATCAGACTTTATTCAGCAGTTTGTTGTACTTGTGCCTAAAATCGTCATATGGTGTGACATGAAAATAATTGTTTATAAAATGAAAATGGAGTACATCTTTCTTAAGTTACTCACTTTATCAAAGTCCTTTATCATAACTAACCAGTGATCCACTATAGTTTTTTGAAAATTAATTATATCTGTATATTTTTGTCATAATCGACACTCTGTGTGAGGCCCATGTTCATGATCTTACAACATATTTTAAATGTATTCTGTCAAAACTTTCTCTAAAATTACACAAATATTTGTGACTCTTCCTGATAATATTCTCTATGTAATCCATAAACATTTTTTTGGTTTAATCATTAATAAAGGTATGATTTTTCACTATTTGGAATGTCACACCAAATTATTTAGTGTCACACCGTATGATCATATCTTCATGTGTCAAAGCAAACTGTGTTTTAACCTACCTATTAGTGAGTACTGAACTTTACTGATTGATTAAACAATTACCCAGGATAACATGGCCTTAATATTTCTGAACAGGATATTATTGTAGGGCTTTAACATGGGATAAGAAAGAATTGTAGTAGTAGATGGATGATGAGGATGTGCACAGGAATGCTACGCACACCTAAGTCTTCTGCCGGCCCACGGCAGAAGGATCCTAAAGAGACAATAAGGCGCATAGCCACACTTGGAGCCAAGGCAACATTTTATTAACACCAATTAGTGGAAACAGAACTCAGCATTCAGGTAAATTGCTTTTTTCCGAAGTCTCCTGAACTTGAACACAGCATTTTGTGTTGAGCAAATGTAATTAGGAATCATGACATTACACCACATCTCCACTAGCTATAGAGTGCTGGGTTGCGCAACTCCAAAAATAGCTGATCTACAAGCTCTCGCAGCACAACGTGTTGAGAGCTTGTAGATCAGCTATTTTTGCTAGTTTTGTCTCGGGTCCTACCTTAACACTGTCCACTGTCCAGTCCAGTGAGTGAAAGTACAAAAGTATTAGATCAGATTAGATTATACATTTAGACTGTATTGTACATCAGCCAGTCGTATTTGGTGAGGGTAGCAAACCGGCTGCCTTTGTTGCGGTTCTGCTATGCCACAGACAACCTCCTGCTCTTCGTAGAAAATGCAGTCTCGCCCCTTTGGCTCCTCTCTCCTTGCTGGGTCATTGTTTAGTTTCTCCCTGTACTTTCTCGTTCTCTCAGCACTTGTCATTTTCCAGCTGACAAAAGAAAATGGAATGTATAGTTTAAGACAAAGAGAAAATATTGTTTAGATTGAAACAATATGTTAAGGTTTCTGTGAAGGGGTTTCTGCTTTGTCTGATGAATTTGAAGTATCACTGAATGAAGCTAAATTACATTTTATGTAGAAATGTTTAAAACAAATGTTTAAATGTACAAAAGAAACATGGAACTTTGTTATTTATTGTTATATCTGTAGTTAAATACAGTATAAATCATATGGTGTGACAATCAAGTCATATGGCGTGACAAGCAGATGTCACACCATTATGATTAAGTGTCACACCATATTACGTTTTTCTGCATTTAGGTTTACCTTGAGGCTACTATGTACACATTAGCATGCTAACAGCATGCTAGCTATAACAAAGCAACCTAGATCTACATGGAAATATGACCAAAACTTCAAATAACTTAAGCTTTTTTTAATGAAAAGGTGTCACACCAACAGACATCCAAAGTGGTGAGTTTGTCAAAGTTTCAACAAGATGGCATTTCATGAAAATGTTAAAATCATAACTCACCTCAGACACCTGTCTTGCAGTTGTGCTGGGAGTGCTGAATAGCCTTACAGAAGAAGGACCTCTCTAGCCAATAGGTGTCCAAATAATTGCCTGTTTAATTTGTCCAAACTAGTGTCACACCAAATGATTTTGGTTTGGGGGACAAAATGTTTTTGATCAGAAATGACTGAAAACATTATGCTTTGACTTTGAAAAGATATAGGCTCACAAATAGACATTTTTTTAGCCTAAATTCATTTTCAAATGATTTTTAGCAATTCTTTTTCTTAGTTTTATTCAAGTTCCCACTTTGAGAAACAAGGTCAGGACAGTCACACCATATGAGTTTTGCCATGTTTGGTTGAACATTCTGAAGAAATGAGGAATGAAATGCTTTAATCTTGAGTAAGTTCACATAAAGCTTAATGTCCTGCACAATATTCAGAAGGTTTTTGACAAATATATTTTTTATTTATACATGTTTGACACCGAGGACAGCGAAAACGTTACGTCACGTCACCCACCCTATAATAACTCACCAAAAGTAATAACACACACACACACACTCAATGCACTCGTGATGCGGGTCAGGTAGTGTGATCTTAACCCATTTAGGCCTAAAATTATTGGATGCTTTAACTATTAAAAAATAGCAGATATACAAGCTCACAGCGCGGCACCGAGTGCCGCGCTGCGAGCTTGTAGATCTGCTATTTTTGAAAAGTTGTGAAAATGTGTGAAAATCTTTGAATATATGTCTTTTTTAAGCGAACGTTTGTAACTAAAATTTTGCTTCTGGGTGGTCCCTGGAACTAAATATTTTGAGATGGGGGTCCGTGGCCAAATACATATCATTTTGGGGGTCCTTCACATGAAAAGGTTTGAGATAGTAGTGTCTCAAGAACAGACTAACTGAGCTCCAGTTAAGTGAAAAGGACCTTTTCTTTGACGATGGCTGGCCAAATTGCTGACATATAGAAACATAGGTTTTTCCAAAAAATCTTAGGATTCATAAGACACTTATAGAATCGGGTCAAAATTCAAATATTCACGATTTTTCAAAAATAGCAGATCTACAAGCTCGCAGTGCGGCACTCGGTGCCGCGCTGTGAGCTTGTATATCTGCTATTTTTCAATAGTTAAAGTATAAAATAATGATACACTATATAGTGTACCCGTTCTGAATGGGTTTTAACTATTCAGCAGCCGAGGGACATGCGGAGCCCTGCCTGTTTGTGATGCTGGCACTGCACTGTGCTGCCGATGCCATTAGCCTTGTCTGTCATGGTCGCACACAGTGGTGGGAGAAGTACTTCGATTCTTTTTATTTTATTTGAGCAAAAGCAGCAAAAGTAAAATCTCACAGCATGTTGCACTTTATGAGCTTATAGAATAGCCGAGGTATAGGGTTTAAAGCAGGGGTTCCCAAACTTTTTTTGTCTCAGGGCACCCCATAAATATTTGTTTTAATTCGAGGCACCCCTACATTATAATTTTCACTCCCAGCACCTTATATTTATATGTTGTCGGGTGGAAACCTTGTATGTCCAAAACCGTTCGTTTTGTATTTATCATCTAAAACATTTACTAAACTAGTGAAAACAGACGATCTTGTGCGCTTGTAGATCGGCTGTTTTCACTAGTTTTGTGCGACAGTCTTGTATGATGAAGCAGGGCTTTGCTTTACCAAAAGACGTACACATTTAAAACTTGGAAATACAAGGTTTCTGCCCGACAGTGATGATATCTTAATGATTATGTTGTGTGGAAAACGTTGAGATAATAGCCATTTTGGTTAGAACTGACTGTAAATAACTTTGTACTTCATGTTTAAAATGATACTAAATATTTTTGCAAGTGTCTAAATAAATTCCAAATATTATCAAATGATCTCGCGGCACCCCTGGACTGCTGTCGCGGCACCCCAGGGTGCCCCGTCACCCACTTTGAAAACCCCTGGTTTAAAGGACTGCTTCGCTCATTTTCAACCTATCTTCATGTAACTCCTCAAGTTACTATATCGATTTTAAATCATTGAATCGAGCAAAATGTCTATGTCTAAAATAACATACAGTATGAAGTAAGTGTTTTGATTTTTTCAAAACAGCTGAGCTGGGCTCCATTATAGCATATTGTATAGACCAGAGGTCTTCAGCAGGGGGTCCGGGACCCCTAGGGGGTTCTCAGAGTTACTACAGGGGGTCCTCCAAATCTTTGTGAAACTTGAAACTTCTTTTCTCCTTTTTCATATTAGTTAACCACTTGAACCCTAGTCAAGTGTCCATATTCTGAGAACTTTAGCCAAAAATAGCAGATCTACAAGCTCACAACACCTCGCAGCAGAGCTTGTAGATCGGCTATTTTCTGCAAAAATAGAGGGGGAAAAAGAGCAGACAAAGTAAAGAGTGAAAGGTCCAGTTTATTAAGTATTGACGGTTCAAGTGGTTAAATATCTGAAAACACAAATTGACATGAATCCAAAATACACTGATGATTGTGCTGTCAAAAATGAAACTAAATCTATGACCAGGTTGTGGGGGTCCCTGCTTCATCTCTCTCTCAACTAAGGGGTCCTTAGCCTGAACACGTTGAAGACCCCTGATATAGACTGCATGGCTGGTCATTTTTGTCAACCATTAACTGAAGCCTAACCCACATAAACCCTAGCATCCCTATTAGTGAGGGAGCCGTGGAGGTGAACGTGGATTCGTCGGTTAAAGTTTTTTTCTCAAAACTGATTCTCGTTGAGAAAAAACAGCCGGTGGAGCTTTACTATGGAGCGAATTTAGTGCCAATATACCTTGTGCGTGTTTTAAAAATATTCACACGCGTGTGCATGTTTTGTGCACCGCAAAATAAATACTACACGTGTTTTAAAAATATTCACACGTATTTAAAAAAAAATCACACGTGTGTGCATGTTTTGTGCACCGCAGAATAAAATTCACACATATTTTTTGCAATTCACAGTATTTTACAAATCTCATATTTCTACAAATCTCAAACTGTGGATCACAAAATAAAAACACAAGGTGCAAATCTTTTCTGTGGATCAAAAATGAAAACACAAGTTGCAAATCTTTTCTGTGGATCACAAAATAAAAACACAAGTTGCAAATCTTTCTGTGGATTTAAAATACAAGTTGTGAATTACTGATACAGACCTGTGGATCTGAAAGACACAGCTGTGGATTTACAAAACACGGATCAACAGACCTGTGGAGACACAAAACTTTTGTGCACTTGTGTGGACCAATGGCTGTGGACCTCCAAAACACAGATATTTTTGGCACTGTTCTACTAGGTGAAATGTGAGAATCATTGGCTCGTGTATTGACCAATCACGTGAGGCCATGCCCCCAGGGTTGGCATGGCAACCAAGGGTTGCCATGTTCTCTAAAAAGAGAGTTATCCGGGCCTTACAATCTATAAATGTAGCTATACATGAATATATCCATACATATCTTGTCTTAAAACAATCAGCTAATGACATATTGACTAATCCATCATTTTGTATTATTATTTTATTTTATTATTTGATGTTATGTTCTTATTAT
The DNA here is from genome assembly GCF_963921795.1 of Nannobrachium achirus. NCBI lineage: Eukaryota > Metazoa > Chordata > Actinopteri > Myctophiformes > Myctophidae > Nannobrachium > Nannobrachium achirus. The sequence continues at coordinate 48,311,318 of NC_137831.1, read as the reverse complement.
TATTATTACATAATTTGTTAATATGTGTGTGTCGGCGTTGACATGAGACCTGCAAACCGGATCAACCGGGTCGGTTGGTCAGGTCGGTTGGTTGGTCAGTTTGTGTAATTAGTTTAATAATGTAATTAGTGTAATAGTGTACTAGTGTAATAGTGTAATTAGTGTAATAGTGTAATAGTGTAATTAGTGTAATTAGTGTAATAGTGTAAGTGTAATTAGTGTAATAGTGTACTAGTGTAATTAGTGTAATAGTGTACTAGTGTAATTAGTGTAATAGTGTACTAGTGTAATTAGTGTAATTAGTGTAATAGTGTACTAGTGTAATTAGTGTAATAGTGTACTAGTGTAATTAGTGTACTAGTGTAATTAGTGTAATAGGGTAATAAGTGTAATAATGTAATAGTGTAATTAGTGTAATTAGTGTAATAGTGTACTAGTGTAATTAGTGTAATTAGTGTAATAGTGTAATAGTGTAATTAGTGTAATTAGTGTAATAGTGTAATTAGTGTAATTAGTGTAATAGTGTAATAGTGTAATTAGTGTAATTAGTGTAATAGTGTAATAGTGTAATTAGTGTAATAGTGTACTAGTGTAATTAGTGTAATAGTGTACTAGTGTAATTAGTGTACTAGTGTAATTATTGTACTAGTGTAATTAGTGTACTAGTGTAATAGTGTACGAATGTAATTAGTGTAATATGGTAATAAGTGTAATAATGTAATAGTGTAATTAGTGTAATAGTGTAATTAGTGTAATAGTGTAATAGTTTACTAGTGTAATTAGTGTACTAGTGTAATTAGTGTAATAGTGTAATTAGTGTACTAGTGTAATAGTGTACTAATGTAATTAGTGTAATAGTGTACTAGTGTAATTAGTGTAATAGTGTACTAGTGTACTAGTGTACTAGTGTAATTAGTGTAATAGTGTAATTAGTGTAATAATGTAATAGTGTACTAGTGTAATTAGTGTAATACTGTACTAGTGTAAGTAGTGTAATAGTGTAATTAGTGTAATTAGTGTAATAGTGTACTAGTGCAATTAGTGTAATAGTGTACTAGTGTAATTAGTGTACTAGTGTAATCAGTGTAATAGGGTAATAAGTGTAATAATGTAATAGTGTAATTAGTGTACTAGTGTAATTTGTGTAATAGTGTAATTAGTGTAATAATGTAAAAGTGTACTAGTGTAATTAGTGTAATACTGTACTAGTGTAAGTAGTGTAATAGTGTAATTAGTGTAATTAGTGTAATAGTGTACTAGTGTAATTAGTGTACTAGTGTAATCAGTGTAATAGGGTAATAAGTGTAATAATGTAATAGTGTAATTAGTGTACTAGTGTAATTAGTGTAATAGTGTAATAGTGTACTAGTGTAATTAGTGTAATAGTGTAATTAGTGTAATAGTGTAATAGTGTAATAGTGTACTAGTGTAATAGTGTAATTAGTGTAATAGTGTACTAGTGTACTAGTGTAATTAGTGTACTAGTGTAATTAGTGTACTAGTGTAATAGTGTACTAGTGTAATTAGTGTAATACTGTACTAGTGTAAATAGTGTAATAGTGTAATTAGTGTAATTAGTGTAATAGTGTACTAGTGTAATTAGTGTAATAGTGTACTAGTGTAATTAGTGTACTAGTGTAATCAGTGTAATAGGGTAATAAGTGTAATAATGTAATAGTGTAATTAGTGTACTAGTGTAATTAGTGTAATAGTGTAATTAGTATAATTAGTGTAATAGTGTACTAGTGTAATTAGTGTAATAGTGTACTAGTGTAATTAGTGTACTAGTGTAATCAGTGTAATAGGGTAATAAGTGTAATAATGTAATAGTGTAATTAGTGTACTAGTGTAATTAGTGTAATAGTGTAATAGTGTACAAGTGTAATTAGTGTAATAGTGTAATTAGTGTAATAGTGTAATAGTGTAATAGTGTACTAGTGTAATAGTGTAATTAGTGTATTTAGTGTAATAGTGTACTAGTGTACTAGTGTAATTAGTGTACTAGTGTAATAGTGTAATTAGTGTACTAGTGTAATTGTGTAATATTAGTGTAAACGTGTAAAAGTGCAATAAGTGTAATAAGTTTAATAGTTTTATAGGGCTATAAGTGTAATAGTGTAATAAGTCTAATAGGCACCGGGAGAAAAGAGTTTGATGCATTGGCACGTTGTGGACCTCCTTTGAGTTAATATTGATGACATCAGGGTTCTCCATACAGTATATGGGCATAATAGCGACAAGGACGGATTTAATTTGCAAGTGTGACTCACGTCACGTCAACCACACAATATGTCCATATATGGGCCTTCCCAGATATGGGCTTAATATTGATGACATCAGGGGCCATATATGGAGTGTGACATGAGGCGTGGCGGACGAACGGACGGACATGATCTGCAGATTTTCAAACTAAATGCAACCTACAGTCGCAATAATTGCGTGATTTGCATCGTGGCGTATAAACATATGTGTCCCAGGCTGGTGAAACCGTCCTAATGTCGCCAATTTTAAAACGGCAGAAAAGTGAGAAAATGAAGTCAAAGTCGTTTTTTGTATTTTTCGTTTTTTTCAAATTCTCACAAGTTCGAATTTATAACAAGGGTTTCGTGTCAAAAGATAGTTGTTTTAAGGTATGACAATGGCTAGTTTTATTTGTTAAACTAGGCTGCTTTTGGAAGAAACTGTACGTGGTTTTTGGGGGAGGAGAGAGAGCGCTCTGAAAAGTAATTGTCTCGTATTTCACGCTTTGAGCACCGCCCATACAGTGACAAGGACAAAGGACCGGCTGACAAAATGAGCGATATAAACTTTATTTCAACAAGCTGCTTCGATTTTCTTCCACGCTTATGAAGTAAACAGATGAGAGACCGGCATAGGACCTTTACTTTTTGGATATAATGTTCACAAAAGGCAAGAAGCGTTCGAGAACCGGGGCTTTATGTTATACTACAGACTTTTGGCCGAGCTGCGTTAGCTTCACGCTAACGCTGGCTGTTTATTATGAGAAGCAGTGGCTAACGGCTAACGTTAGCTAGCGCTGAAGGCATCGTATACACAACACAACTGGAATTGTTGCTCTTCTACAAGCTCACAACGCGAGGAGTTTAAGTCTGTCAGAACCATCAGATTATCGTTCTGACTGAAGTTACACAAACACTGATTATGCTACATTTGGCACAATTAGCCCGACCAATTTAGATAGGGCTCGAGTTACGGTGTTGCGCACGTAATACATTCACTTCAACCTGGTGTGGAGCAGTTAAACCTATTTGCTACGTACGTCTACAAAAACGTTCATATTTCAAAGATAAAGTGCTTACTGAAGTCTCACAGATGTCACAGTATGGTACGCTCAAGCAGAATTACCCGTATCTTTCGTATTGTTTAATAAACAGCATTTTAATCCGATCAGATGCCATTTTCTGTTGTTTTTCAGCCATGCGACCCCATCGGTTGCGAGGTGTACTGCACTTAGATACATTAATACCTTTTTAAGGAAACGCCGACCGATCGGATTAAAATGCTCCTCGTTAAATAATACGATCATTACGGGACATTCTGCTGGAGCGTACCCTATGGTGACATCTGTGAGACTTCAGTAAGCACTTTATCTTTGAAATATGAACGTTTTTGTAGACGTACGTAGCAAATAGGTTTAACTGCTCCACACCAGGTTGAAGTGAATTCACGGTTGGCGCAGCGTAGCGTCTTTACATTTAGCCCAATAATGCTAAATCACAATAACTAAAGTTTAAAACATACATGAACCACTTTAGCCCTATGTTATACCAAGGCTATTTGAAAATAGCCAATCTACAAGCTCACAACGCATTGCGGTGCGACGCGTTGTGAGTTTGTAGATCTGCTATTTTCAAACATTTTTGTACTTTTACTTTTGGTACTTTAAGTACATTTGGATACCAATACTTTTGTACTTTTACTCAAGTACATTTTTTAATTCTGGACTTTTACTTGTAACAGAGTGATTCTACATTGCAGTATTGATACTTTTACTTAATTATAAAATGTAGGTACTTTTGTAATACACTATTTTAGTGAAAAATAAAAACTACAAAAAGAAGAAAATGACAGGATGAGCATATAAGGAGGGGAGGAGGTAGAAAAGACCACTGGCCACTATTTCTGACATGGCTGCAAGCACTATAGCACAATACCACAGGTCTACTACTAAATAGTAGTTTGAAATAATTGTAGTGGAATAAAAGTAAATTTGAAGTTGACAGCTATACCACTGTGGGTGTGGTTTGACTTGGGGGGGAGTGATTTGGGGGGGGGGGGGGGGGGGGGGGGTAAGTACCTATTGTCCCTCCCATTGTCACACCCACTTCTGGCTACCTAGAGGTGTAAAAATGTTCCTTGCATTGAAATGGCTTTTTAAGCACTTTGGGTTTTATGGTGCAACAAGTTTAAAATGCCCATAACTTCTTCAAATATGCTCCAATTCCAACAAATGATACATCATATGAAAGCTTAGATTCTGTACTTGGATAACCTGTACAAAAAAGAAAAATGACCAATGCAGACATAAGGAACAAAGTACCAGACCTAGTCACATATGTAACTGCATAAGCCAGAACTTGCTAACGCTCTGAACCAAGGCTAATGTTGTTGTTCTCATAGACACTGAGGACGATGTGCAGTGCAACAGGGCTGTCACTTAAGACGTCCATGAGGGCGTGCTTTCTGTACATTCAAGGGGTGCAGCCTCCAGACCAAGTTCGGTGGCATTTGAAAGCAAGCACCTGTGACCATTGTCAATAAAGATCTCAAAACCATGAAGATCGGTGAACAAATGCTATTGGCCGGAGACTCCCGGAGATTCTCTGGCTAGTGTATCCTGCCCTTCTGCTCCGATGATTTACACTTTTACATTATTAACTATTACACTATTACACTATTTACATTATTAATCTAATTACACTATTGCACTAATTACACTATTACACTATTACACTAATTACACTATTACATTATTAAAATAATTACACTTTTGCAATAATTACACTATTACTTTATTACACTTTTACACTAATTACACTAGTACACTATTACACTAATTACACTAGTACACTATTACACTAATTACACTAGTACATTAATTACACTAGTACACTAGTACACTAATTACACTAGTACACAAGTACACTAATTACACTAGTACACTAGTACAATAATTACACTATTACACTAATTACACTAATTACACTATTACATTATTAAAATAATTACACTTTTGCAATAATTACACTATTACTTTATTACACTATTACACTAATTACACTAGTACACTATTACACTAATTACACTAGTACACTATTACACTAATTACACTAGTACATTAATTACACTAGTACACTAGTACACTAATTACACTAGTACACAAGTACACTAATTACACTAGTACACTAGTACAATAATTACACTATTACACTAATTACACTATTACACTAATTACACTATTACACTAATTACACTAGTACACTAGTACACTACTTACACTAGTACACTATTACACCAATTACACTAATTACACTATTACACTAATTACACTATTACACTATTACACTAATTACACTAGTACAGTATTACACTAATTACACTAATTACACTATTACACAAATTACACAAATTACACTAGTACAGTATTACACTAATTACACTAGTACATTATTACACTATTACACTAATTACACTAGTACACTATTACACTAATTACATTAGTACACTATTACACTAGTACACTAATTACACTATTACACTAATTACACTAGTACACTAATTACACTAGTAAACTATTACACTATTACACTAATTACACTATTACACTAATTACACTATTACATTATTACACTTATTACCATTACACTAATTACATTAGTACACTATTACACTAGTACACTAATTACACTAGTACAATAATTACACTAGTACAATAATTACACTAGTACACTATTACACTAATTACACTAGTACACTATTACACTAATTACACTATTACACTATTACACTAATTACACTATTACACTATTACACTAATTACACTAATTACACTATTACACTATTACACTAATTACACTAATTACACTAGTACACTATTACACTAATTACACTAGTACACTAATTACACTATTACATTATTACACTTATTACCCTATTACACTAATTACACTAGTACACTAATTACACTAGTACACTATTACACTAATTACACTAGTACACTATTACACTAATTACACCAATTACACTAGTACACTATTACACTAATTACACTAGTACACTATTACACTAATTACACTAATTACCCTAGTACACTATTACACTAATTACACTAATTACCATTACACTAATTACACTAATTACACTATTACACTATTACACTAATTACACTATTACACTAGTACACTATTACACTAATTACATTATTAAACTAATTACACAAACTGACCAACCAACTGACCTGACCAACCGACCCGGTTGATCCGGTTTGCAGGTCTCATGTCAACGCCGACACACACATATTAACAAATATATGTAATAATAATAATAAGAACATAACATCAAATAATAAAATAAAATAATAATACAAAATGATGGATTAGTCAATACGCCATTAGCTGATTGTTTTAAGACAAGATATGTATGGATATATTCATGTATAGCTACATTTATAGATTGTAAGGCCCGGATAACTCTCTTTTTAGAGAACATGGCAACCCTTGGTTGCCATGCCAACCCTGGGGGCATGGCCTCACGTGATTGGTCAATACACAAGCCAATGATTCTCACATTTCACCTAGTAGAACAGTGCCAAAAATATCTGTGTTTTGGAGGTCCACAGCCATTGGTCCACACAAGTGCACAAAAGTTTTGTGTCTCCACAGGTCTGTTGATCCGTGTTTTGTAAATCCACAGCTGTGTCTTTCAGATCCACAGGTCTGTATCAGTAATTCACAACTTGTATTTTAAATCCACAGAAAGATTTGCAACTTGTGTTTTTATTTTGTGATCCACAGAAAAGATTTGCAACTTGTGTTTTCATTTTTGATTCACAGAAAAGATTTGCAACTTGTGTTTTTATTTTGTGATCCACAGTTTGAGATTTGTAGAAATATGAGATTTGTAAAATACTGTGAATTGCAAAAAATATGTGTGATTTTGCGGTGCACAAAACATGCACACACGTGTGATTTTTTTTTAAATACGTGTGAATATTTTTAAAACACGTGTGAGTATTTATTTTGCGGTGCACAAAACATGCACACGCGTGTGAATATTTTTAAAACACGCACAAGGTATATTGGCACTAAATTCGCTCCATACTTTTCATAGTAACTGCGACCTGACGGTCGCAATGTTTACCAACTCTCCTTCATTTAGCTGGAGACCACCTGGAACCCCCTCAAGGACCACTGGTGGTCCCCGGTTGAGAACCACAGTGCTAAATGATTGGCCCTGTGGGGATTTCCCCCGGCCCCTGGGCACCCTCTTAAGGATTCAAGAGGGTGCCCAGTGATATCAATGGCCATTTTTAGTTATCAATCCCTTAATGCCCAAACCACTACAAAAAACACCCAAAATTGCGTTTTATGGCATTTCATGCAAAATACTTGATCTAAATGCATAAAGTTCGCTTTCAGTGTTTATCCATGAAAGTGAATATGTACAGTGCATTAGATCTAATATTTATGCATTTATCTAACTATTAAACAACCTGATGGTCGCTTATCTCCCGATTAGGGAGTGCTACTGGTAGATCTTTAACTGTTGAGTGTGTACGTACACACACACACACACACACACACACACACACACACACACACACACACACACACACACACACACCTATTTGTTGTATATTTTGTTCATTAATGATGGTGTTTCTTTGAGGGATGTATTTTACCTTGCTCTATCTACACCGTGTAGAATTCTGCAATGTCTAAGTCTTTAACTTTCTGACTCTGAAGATACATATTAACATGACTCCTCAACTAAGGGTCCTTGGCCTGGATCATTGATCAAGACCCCTGTTTTAGAGTGTTAGCAGTATTTGAAAGAAATGTACAATAAATAATACCCTGTTGATTGGTAAAATAGAAGTAGATTCATTAGTTCTAAAATAAAGACATCCAATGCACCATCCAATGCACTCTAATGGCGGGGGGGGGGGGGGGGGGGGGTGAAAAGTTAAAGGCCTTTATTATTAAACAAGGCTATTTCAAATTGAAAATGTGAAAGACACGTAAAAAAAAGTTGGTTTACAAAAACATCAAGAGATCATTTGAGGTCACAACAGTCTGCAGTGTCTCCACCTACAGCAAGCCTAAATCCAGCATTGAGGCGTTGTGTGAAAGTGGTGTGGACTGTGTGGATGAGAGTCATGGAGTCAGACACTGTAGTAGGACAGCACACCTGCACTGTGATCCAGGTACACTCCTACTCTGGAGGACGTCACACCACCTGCTGGGGGTGGGAGTTTAGTTTCAATGCCTCTGTGTCTGAAAGCATAACCTCCATTATTGCGTCACAGCAAGGACCAGGAATTGTCGCATATAGTTGTCAAGTCCCCACAGTTTTTAGCTCCAAATGACAGAGAACAACTCAGGATTTCAACTCATTCAACTTCTTTATTTTCCAACTTTTCAGTTTAATGTTGGCTTCTTTGTTGAGAGTTGATGATCATCAGGTTGTAAACCTTCGAACACACAGAAACATAAAGAAAGGTTAACAACATTGTAATTCAACAAATAAAGCATCTCTTCTAACTCACTATTTTTAAACAATGATTCAAAGTTCAAATTCAAAGAAAGCATCTTCAAATAATTAAGCTTTTAAACGGTAAGTATTAAAAAGGTAAGTATTTAAGATAATTAAACAATTAAACTTTTAAACAGCAAGTATTTAAAGGCAAGTAATTTATTTAAAGTTGTACCATGTAACTTTTTTTATAAAACAAATCTTAAAATTGTCCTAACTGTTAAATCGCTAAAGTTTTAGAACACCCACTCCGTTATTTTCAGCTTCTGAAGCCTTCTCTTTATATGTTTTCTTCTTAGCAGTGACAGGGGCGGGATTTCGCGCCAAAATGACGTAATCTGCATCATCTGTATACGTTGTGTATACGTTGCCCAATCACATCGCCGATCATGCACACATGGTACACTACCGGCCAATCACAGCTTATCTGCTCTGGTCTCCAGGAAGCGCCTCCGCTTGGCTACAGTGTTTACCATGGTGAAGGATTTTAACCTCTTAATCCACAAATCCTGGACAGAAAATTACGTTCTACCATGCGTTCTACCCCTCCACGGATTACTATCGGTCGCGGTGGTTTGCTGGCGCCGCTCCGGTGGTCCGCGGCGGTGGTCCGCGACGACTCCGGCCGAAAAACGGCCGAAAAAAGCAATACCGCTACTGACCACTAGTTGAGCAACTTACACAGTATAGCTTTAAAGGTTTTAAAGGTAAGTAAAGTATTTAAAGGTAAGTCATTTAAGGTAAGCAACTGAGTATTTAAATGTTTTACTTTTTAGACATTAAATCAATTAAATGTTTTCAGGCAAATGTTTTCAAACATTAAGGTCTGTGACAGAGCAGCCTCTGTCACTTTAATAATGTTCACAAATATACTTTCATTCATTCTATGCTGTATTGTATATTTGTTTTCCTATACTTAGCATGTAGATTCAGTCCCAAAGAAGGTGCACATTCTGTTGTGACTGGAATTTAATGTTGTGTTTATCTGTTCATCAGATGCTGTATGGGGATGCTGCTTGAAGCTGTATATTGCCTTGAGGCCTAACTGTGCTGAATAATAGAGTACAAGTAATAGATTACTGTTGAAGTGTTGATTGCTACTTGGGAGCATCTGGGGTAGATTGCTCCTGCACTGGGGTTGGTTAATTTGATCCAGAGGGTGGAGCCTTGTGTCTATATAACTGAGCTGAGCTCAGTTGAGTGGGGGCTGCTGAGGGGAGAGGCTGACAGACACCTAGTCTCTGTTGAAGTTAAGTTCTGTTGTTTTTGAGTTGCTGTATGTTTTGAGTTAAAGTTTGTTTCTGTTGTCCGGGCCTGGATTTAATAAACATTGTTATTTTACCTGCAAATCTGCCTCATGTCCATTAATGACATTTTTATGGGTTTTCACTGACTTTTAAGCCTCTCAACAATCCCACTTGGTAACAATTGGTGGCAGTGGTGGGATTGTGACGCTTCCAACTGTCAGTTGAAAAACACCCAAAATGTCTGGACGAGGGCGTGGCCGACTTATACCTACTCGCAAAACACCTGGGCCGATGGCAGAAAGTGGCAAGGAGCAAGTGGAGGAGCCAGAGGAGGAGCCAGTGGAGGAGCCGGTAGCTGATTCGGATGTGGGAGGGGCCTCAGGGCTGATTGTTGGAGCCCAAGCAGTGCCGGGCCAGCCGGTGGAGCCAGCGCCAGAGGTTGAACCACCTTCCATAAGGCCAAAGATACCAGCTGCTGTGCCGTGGACAACCCATGGCACAGCTAAGTTAAGTACTCCTCCTCAACCTTCACAAGAGCCTGTTCTTCTTGACCAACAGTTTATGAATGAAATGAGGGATTTCATGTATAGGCAACAGAAGTGAAAAAAAGTTGTTTGATGGACTTGAAGATCTGAAACGTGTTGTGTATGAAAAAAAACCCAACCGGTTGACTGATGACCCCGCCAGTCACCAGAGTTTGGCCGGACACCACGTTCCGTGGGCCGGCCATTTAGGCCAACAGAAAAGCTATGACCGAATCAGTAGAAGGTTTTATTGGCCTAGACTCTACCAGGATGTTCAAGAGTACTGTAGAACATGTACAGAGTGTCAAAAAGTAGCACCAATTCGCAAATCAGATCGTGGACCTTTGCAGCCTTTACCCATAATTGGCACACCATTTGAGCGTATTGGTATGGACATAATTGGACCGCTGGTTACCAGTAGTTCAGGGCATCGATTTGCCCTTGTAATCTGTGATTATGCTACCAGATACCCAGAAGTGTATCCTTTACGCTCCATCCAAGTCAAACATGTGGTCCGGTGTCTGATAGATCTGATTTCAAGAGTTGGTGTTATGTCTGAGATTTTGACTGACCAAGGTACTAATTTCATGTCAAAGGTGATGAAATTGTTGTATGCACAGTTGGGCATCAAAGGCATTAGAACTACCCCGTTTCATCCAGAGACTGATGGCTTGGTTGAAAATTTTAACGGCTGTCTTAAACGCATGCTAAAGAAGTTTGTGGATGAAACGGGTAGAGATTGGGATAAGTGGATTCCTTTTCTCCTTTTTGCATACAGAGAGGTTCCACAAGCCTCAACTGGTTTTTCCCCTTTTGAGTTGGTTTATGGCAGGCAGGTTAGGGGGCCCCTGGACATGCTCAGAGAGAGTTGGGTGGCTGGAGAGCCAGCACAGTGCAGTATTGTCTCCTACATCCTCCAAATGCGAGACAAACTGGACCAGATGAGACACCTGGCCCAAGAAAACCTGAGGGAGGCCCAAACCAAGCAAAAGGTGTGGTATGACAAACATGCTAGAGAGAGAGACCTGAAACCTGGGCAAAAAGTACTTTTACTGCTTCCTTCTGGTACCAGCAAGTTACTTGCAAAATGGCAGGGCCCTTATGTGGTTTCTAGAAAAGTTGGACCAGTAACTTATGAGATCTTGTGCCCAGAAAGGAGACGCCAGAGGCAGATTTTGCATGTTAACCTGCTGAAAGAGTTCAAGGAGAGAGTTCCAACCATAGCAGCAAAACCAGTGATGATGGTGCGGGTGGCTGAGGATGGAGATGATGAGTCTGAAATGGAGCCAGTTCGACCTCAAGAGGGTGCCCTTGAGCCTCCTGCCCATCTGAGTGAAGAGCAACAACAACAGCTGGCCCAGGTACAGATGTCATTCCCTCCCCTCTTCCAAGACAGACCAGGTCACACCGATGTTATCAGCCATGACATCATTCTGAAGGCTCCTACACCAATCCGGCAAAGGCCCTATCGTGTTCCTGAGAGAATGGTGGAGTCATTGAGGAAAGAGGTAGCCACCATGTTGGAAATGGATGTGATAGAGCCTTCAAAAAGTGAGTGGTCAAGTCCTGTGCTTTTGGTTCCTAAGAAAGATGGAAGTGTTAGATTTTGCACAGACTTTCGTAAATTGAACAGTGTTTCCTGTTTTGACTCCTATCCAATGCCCAGAATCGATGAACTGCTTGAAAGGTTAGGAAAAGCTAAATACATGACCACATTAGACCTTTGTAAGGGATATTGGCAGGTCCCACTTACCCCTGCATGTAGACCATATACAGCCTTCCGTACAGCTACTGGCTTGTATCAGTACACAGTGATGCCTTTTGGTCTGCATGGGGCACCGGCTACATTTCAAAGGCTCATGGACATTGTTTTAGCCGATTGTGGACAATATTCAGCAGCTTATCTTGATGATGTTATCATTTACAGTGAGTCATGGCAAGAACATCTCTGTCACCTTGAGCAGGTCCTCCAGAAGCTGCAGAAGGCCGGGTTAACCATTAACCAAAAGAAATGCTCATGGGCACAGGAGGAGGTGAAGTACCTGGGGTACCGCATTGGGCATGGCCAAATTAAGCCACTGGTGGAGAAGTTGGAGGCCATACAACGTATACCGAGACCACAAACCAAGAGGCAAGTTCGTTCACTACTAGGCTTAATTGGCTGGTATAGAAGATTTGTGCCTCATTTTGCCACATTGGCAACACCAATTACTAATCTCACAAAGAAGAGTACTTCCTCACATCTTCAGTGGACTGAAGAGTGTGAGGAGGCCTTTAAAAAGTTGAAAGAACTGTTATGTCAAGATCCTGTCCTGATGAGTCCTGATTTCAATAATGAGTTTCTTGTCCAAGTGGATGCCTCTGATGTTGGCTTAGGTGCTGTGCTAGCCCAAGGAGAGCCTGGAGAGGAGAGGCCCATTCTGTTCCTGAGCAGGAAACTCTTCGACAGAGAGAGAAAGTACTCTGTTATTGAGAAGGAGGGTCTCGCCATAAAGTGGGCAGTGGATTCTCTTAGGTATTATCTGCTTGGACGGGAGTTCAGACTTCAAACTGACCATCGGGCCCTGAAGTGGATGCAGTCCATGCAGAGTCAAAACGCCCGAATACTGCGCTGGTGTCTGGCTCTTCAGCCATACAAGTTTACTATTGAGTACTGTCCAGGTGGGAGAAACATAATAGCTGACTATTTGTCACGTGTGCCAGGTATGCACAACCCAGAAGGAGAGGGGGAAGGAAATGTGACAGAGCAGCCTCTGTCACTTTAATAATGTTCACAAATATACTTTCATTCATTCTATGCTGTATTGTATATTTGTTTTCCTATACTTAGCATGTAGATTCAGTCCCAAAGAAGGTGCACATTCTGTTGTGACTGGAATTTAATGTTGTGTTTATCTGTTCATCAGATGCTGTATGGGGATGCTGCTTGAAGCTGTCTATTGCCTTGAGGCCTAACTGTGCTGAATAATAGAGTACAAGTAATAGATTACTGTTGAAGTGTTGATTGCTACTTGGGAGCATCTGGGGTAGATTGCTCCTGCACTGGGGTTGGTTAATTTGATCCAGAGGGTGGAGCCTTGTGTCTATATAACTGAGCTGAGCTCAGTTGAGTGGGGGCTGCTGAGGGGAGAGGCTGACAGACACCTAGTCTCTGTTGAAGTTAAGTTCTGTTGTTTTTGAGTTGCTGTATGTTTTGAGTTAAAGTTTGTTTCTGTTGTCCGGGCCTGGATTTAATAAACATTGTTATTTTACCTGCAAATCTGCCTCATGTCCATTAATGACATTTTTATGGGTTTTCACTGACTTTTAAGCCTCTCAACAATCCCACTTGGTAACAAGGTTACATTCTAACACATTCTAACAAACTGTTTTACAAACTGTTTACTAAATCACTTAAATGTTAAGACTAAATAATACGTTTACTAAATCACTTAAATGTTTAAACATTCATGATTTAAAGTCAACATTTTAAATATTTAAATTAAATCAGCCATTTAAGCCCTTTAAATTGAACATAGAAAAAGCCCTTTAAATGGAGTAGAAAAATATAAAGAGAAAAGATAGCTGATCTGAGCTTGAAGATCAGACCTTGTCAATGACATTACTTTTAAACTTAACCTTTTACATTTTAAATCTTTTAAATGTTAAACATTTTAACTTTTAACCCTTTAACCTGTAAATATGGCAACCCCATGAAAATCTACATTCTAGTAGTTTTTTTTAAATAATTCAAAATTTTTAACTTTGCCAAACTTAAATTAGACTTTTAACTTCACATAACTTAAGGAAATAATCAATGGCTTTTACAAATAATCAATGGCTTTTACAAATAAAGCTGTCAAACAAACCACTTCAATTCCAGAACTTAGTAAACAGGTGTTTCATTCGAAACACGTGTTGGCTGCAGTGATTACTAAACCCAAACTTTTACGTTTTTAACAATAACATAAACAACGCATTATTAAGCAGCTTTTTAAACACATTAGGTAAATAAACATTTACAGACCAAACACTGTAGCTGAGGGAGGCTACTTCCTGAAGAGACGGCAGATAGGCCTACGCTGTGATTGGCCGGTAGTGTATCATGTGTGTATGATCCGCGATGTGATGGGCCAACGTAATACAGATGATGCAGATGACGTAATTTTGCCGCGAAATCCGGTCCCCGGCCAGGATCATAGAAAATATATAAAGAGAAGGCTTTAGAAGCTGAAAATAACGGAGTGGGTGTTCTAAAACTTTAGCGATTTAACAGTTAGGACAATTTTAAGATTTGTTTTATAAAAAAAGTTACATGGTATAACTTTAATTACTGGTGGTGATAACTGATTAGCTGTGGGGGCATGAACAAGTGTGTGTGTGTGTGTGTGTGTGTGTGTGTGTGTGTGTGTGTGTGTGTGTGTGTGTGTGTGTGTGTGTGTGTGTGTGTGTGTGTGTGTGTGTGTGTGTGTGTGTGTGTGTGTGTGTGTGTGTGTGTGTGTGTGTGTGTTTTATAGGACTAATATATATATTTAAATAGAGACATTCTCTAATGTCAATCTTTTTCCGCACACAAATAACCATTGCCATGAATTCCCACAGTACAATCCTCAGTGTTCATTTATCCATGTCTAAACTGAGTGCACAAATCAAACCAAATGGACCCCTAAATGGACCCCCATATAACTATGGTATATAAGTTATGGGTCCATTTGGTTTGATTTGTGCACTTGTAACAGTATTAACTATAAGTGTGTATAATTACACAAAATATTACATAAATGAGTGCATATACCTGACGTTTCTCCAATGTGTAATGTATAGCGTTTAGTGGTCACAGCTCCTTTAAGTCCCCTCCTACCTTCTAATGTATAAATGTTCCGCCACACCTCCCTTTCCTTTTGTATTTCCACATTGAATGAGGTGGGTGGCTTTTGTTATCGTTCTGTGCAAAACATATTAATAATTGAAGTTATACATGAATGATACAGTGTTTGTTTGACTCTGTAGAGAAAGGAGCGCTTGTACACTAAAAAAGACTCACGTGTGTGTTTCTGTCTTTTGTCAGGTATGTTGAGTTTTATGTGTATTGTTGTTACGTATTTCCGCATTGAATGAGAGAAAGGAGCGCTTGTACACTAAAAAAGACTCACTTGGAGACGTGTGTGTTTCTGTCTTTTGTCAGAATTAAACGGAGGTTGTCTCCAAAGAGAATTCCGGGTCTGTCTGTAACGCAGAGAGATAAAGATACACCGGTTACACACTCTAATGCTCTGTCCAGACCGGCGAATTAGCGAAAGCGACGTGAATAAGCGAACCTAAAAGGCGAAGAATTCGCCATTCGCCCTTTTCCATACACACCAAAAAGCGACGCGAATATGCGTATAATATTCGCTTATTTCGCCTAAATACGAGGGGGTGATATCTGCCTGTAGCCACTAGCCACAGGAGAAAGGAGAAGAAAGGAGAGAGAGGAGAACGGCCGGGGAAACAAATAAAACAATGGAAACTACATCCTTAAGTGATGATGACCTGGCCGTGGTTGTTAGCCTATTTAATAAAAAGAAAAAGAAGAATAGAAGTCTTCACCGGCACACACAACCCATCACATCACAGAAGAGACAACACTCGTTCACCGTTCCCCCCTCCGCCTAAAACGAGGGGGTGATTATCTGCCTCTGGCGCAGGAGAAAGGAGAAGAGAAGAGAGGAGAGAGTAGAACGGAGACAGCTAGCGTCCAGGGAAACAAATAGTACACGCGCTCCCTGTTTGCGAGACAGTGCGCTCTTCGTATTATATCGCCTCTCTCTGCACGCAGTGCATTTGGCCAGAGAGAGAGGGGAAGGGGAGCAGAGCGTTCACCGTTCCTCCTCCGCCCGTGTCCCTGCATACTGGCAGGTCCCCGCAGCAGCTGGTGGAAACTAAGTAACTAAAAGTACATTTACTTGAGTAGCCTGTACTTGTAGATGAGTCCAATTTCCAGTACTTTCCTTCTACTCCACTACACTTCGAATTCGAATCCTTTTGTATTTAATACCCAGCGATTTATTTTAAAACATTAGTCTTTTTGCAGTTATAAATTAGCCTAAAACATACATAAACCATGCTTTTACCAGTAATGCATTGGAGTACTTTTTCCAATCAGCCACGCTGCCACACAGAGAGAGACACGGAAAAGGAGAAAAACACCGTTCCCCTCGGCCTCAATGCAACGTGAAGGTCCCTCCACCATTCTCTCTCTCTCTCTTGAAATAGGGTAGAGTGAGCTTACTTTGACACAGAGAGAGGAATTCGCCTTTGAACGTTCGCTAAATTCGACACAAGGGCGAATAAAAAACAGACGCCTTTTCGCTTTTTCGAAATTCGCGGTTGATGTGGATGCTTCCATTGACTTTATAAGGTTTTAAACAAAAGGCGAATTATACGCTAATTCGCTATTCGCCAATTCGCCCTCAGTGTGTACGAACCTTTAGAGTTAAATAAACACTGTGGAGTCTGTCCTCCTGTATGGCTGCGAAAGCTGGACACCTGGATGGGTGCTACACCAGAATGCTACGAGCTGTTCTGAATGTGGACCAGAACATCCACATTACCAACAAGGACCTGTACAGGCAACTGCCGAGGCTCAGCAAGAAGGTAGCAGCTAGGAGGATGAAGCTGGCAGGCCACTGCCACAGACATCGGGGGCTCCCGGACAGCAGGCTGGTCCTGTGGTAACCAACATGCGGACATCGGTCGCGAGGACGTTCCGCGTTAACGTATGTGGACGTCCTGAAGAAGGATGCGGGAGCTGAAAGCTCTTCGGAGCTGGCCGGGTGTATGGAGAACCGGAAAGATTGGAGACTCCGATGGAAGCTCGTCTGAGGACATCGAGAGAGAGGAAAGGGATCTTACAAGCATCAGAACGACATGGTTCCAGATCAATTCTTCCTACGTTAACACAGTGATACAAAGGTTTTATACATTGTGGGTTATGTATGACGTCTCTACGTCACGCCGTCAGTCGACATATTAATGTGCTCCGTGTCCTAGATCAGGGGTTCCCAAACCTTTTTGTCTCAGGGCACCCCATGAATATATTTTTAATCCGAGGCACCCCTACATTATAATTTTCACTCCCAGCACCTTATATTTGTAGCATATCGTCGTTGTCGGGTGGAAACCTTGTATGTCCAAAACCATTCGTTTTGTATTTATCATCTCTAAAATTGACTAAACTAGTGAAAACAGCAGGTCTACAAGCACACAACGACTCACGTTGCGAGGCGTTGTGTGCTTGTAGATCGGCTGTTTTCACTAGTTTTGTGCGACAGTCTTGTATGATGAAGCAGGGCTTTGCTTTACCAAAAGATTTGAAACTTGGAGATACAAGGTTTCTGCCCGACAGTGACGATATTTTAGTGATTATTGTTGCGAGGAAAACGTTGAGATAATAGCCATTTTGGTTAGAACTGACTGAAAATAACTTTGTACTTCAAGTTTAAAATGATACTAAATATTTTTTCAAGTGTCCAAATAAATTCCAAATATTATCAAAGGATCTCGCGGCACCCCTGGACTGCTGTCACGGCACCCCAGGGTGCCCCGTCACCCACTTTGAAAACCTGTTTCCTAGGCAACTATGGTTGGCGTGTCACCAGAACTACAGTATAAACAACTCTGACATTATGGTTTTCTGTGAGAGATTCTACCAAACAATGGTGATAACAACCTCAGAGGCACAGCCAGATTTTAACCAAAGCTCACTCGCGCAAGGTCTGCTGGCTACCAAATATGGAAGCACATACAAATGAAATAATATCTATACAAGAGTGATAAATACCGTACATATTTCTCACTCTATCAGTCATTATAATGTGGCACCATTTTTGTCTACTCTGTCTTTGACTCAGAGGAGGACTCTGGACCAGTGGCGTCAGTTCAGAAAAAGCTAAGCTATGGCAACATGACTGGTGTCTAATTGCGACCGTCAGGGAGCAGTTTACTATGAAAACCTCCACCGTCCGTCCGTCCGTCCGTCCGTCCGTCCGTCCGTCCGTCCGTCCGTCCGTCCGTCCGTCCGTCCGTCACACGTCACACGTGACCATCAACAAACGTCACACCTTTGTTGATGTTTAAATCGAAGAGTCTTGGTCAAATACTTCTGTTGGTTTCTGCACTGATCATTTATACAATTCAGCTGTGTTTGCTCGTGTCATCATGATGAGGTCATAAATCAGCCATGCCCAAATATAGATTTTACGGGTTTACATGCTTACTCAGTTATTCGTTATGTGAAAGTCCTATGACGTCTATGATATCTGACATCATCATACATACATTCCCTTTTATGCCCATAAATGGAGATCCCCTCTGTAGAACCAGCCACTGACATCACTGTAATGTCAGGGGAACCAAATCCCTTTTATGCCCATATATGGAGATCCCTGTGATGCCAGGGGAACCAAATCCCTTTTATGCCCATATATGGAGATATGGAGATCCCCGTGTTGCCAGGGTAACCAAATCCATTTTATGCCCATATATGGAGATCCCTGTGATGCCAGGGGAACCAAATCCCTTTTACGCCCATATATGGAGATCCCTTATGTCATCAATATTAAGCCCATATCTGTGAATATCTTTGGGTACCAGATGTCTCCATATATGGTTAAATGGTCCGATATACATCACTGGCCAGAAGACCAAGAAATGGTGCAACCTCGCCCTTTGCTTTTCTCCCTTAGGCATCTTACTGGTAGGTAGTTTAATGAGGAATGCAGTATGGTGGTAGGTAGGTAGTTATGGCCTTTGATGTAAGATTTTCACTTTCTAGGATAACTATATTTGCTATTCCCAGATGATGCCCTTTTAGGGTACACCTCATGCCCATATATGGAGATCCCCAGGCTTTACTAATTAACATAAGTTTTATGCCCATATATGGAGATCATTGTCCCAATGTCATCAGATATATGGGCATAAATGGACACAGGCAAACTAGATGGGCTGTATGGATATCCAGATGTGTGATGTAAGTGTTTTATTCCAAATGTGGCACCCCACAGACATATTTCCAGAAACAAAATCCCTTTCATGCCCATATATGGAGATTTCTGATGTCATCAATCCCAGGCCCTGTAAAAAACATGGTTGCTATGGTAAACAGTTGGTTGCTAGGGTAAACAGTTGGTTGCTAGGGTAAGAAAACATGGTTGCTATGGTAAACAATTGGTTGCTAGGGTAAACAGTTGGTTGCTAGGGTAAAAAAAACATGGTTGCTGTGGTAAAAAGTTGGTTGCTAGGGTAAACAGTTGGTTGCTAAGGTAAAAAACATGGTTGCTATGGTAAACAGTTGGTTAGTAGGGTAAACCTTCAATGATTTTGACATCTTGTTACTAATCTGTCGGTAGATAATGCCGGTCTTATATAAGGGTCATTTGTGTACGGTGTGATGTCATACTGATGTCAGCAGTGTGACAGGAGATAAGCGACCAACGGTCGCTTATCTCCCGATTAGGGAGTCTTACTGGTATATAATTATATATACCTATAATATAATTATAATACCTTGTTAAAGTGACTATTTTGTAAAATTTTGCATTTGTAGTTATTTTACTGTAATTTACCAACATAATAACCCGCACAGATAGACAAAGAGACATTCATGGATTCCTATTTAGAACTAACATTTATCTTCCCCCCTGGACCCAGGGTATGGCATCTGCACCCCTGCCATACCCAATTGACGCCCCTGCTGTGGACAGTTTAGAAACCAGTCTACCAGCGACAGCATTGATGGGGAATCCAATCTGAAATGGCAGGCTATAACAGATGCGTTTGTTCTCGCATAAAAAAAGCCAACTAATGATGTCATTGGTAGGCGAGTCTCTGAACTGTCCACACCTCTCCTCTGAGACAGACAGAGTAGACAAAAATGGTACCAAATTATAACGAGCATTAGTTAGGACCAATTATATGAAGATGCTCAGTCGGTAGAGCTCTCGCCTTTGTACCACAAGGTCATGGGTTCGATTCCGGGCACCGCCAACTCAGAGTATGAGTAGCTCGGCTTGGCAAGTCGTGCGGCAAGTAATGGGAGCTGATGGTAGATGTGGCGCTCCACCTCAGCAGTCCATCTCCCAGGGGTCTAGCGCATTGTAACGGGGACAGACTCCCGCGTGTTACCGGCTGATACCGACAATAAGCCACTCCCGACCTACTTTTTTGGTTTGAAAATGGGTGAAGTGGTCCTTTAAGAGAAGTGGTTAAAGTACTTTTCGTATTAATAATCAAAATGACTTTGTATATAATCGTGCTACTCGGAAAACAAAATATTGTATCTTGCGGTGGAAACACACCTTTAGATGTTGTGCGGTAGAGGTATAAATGTTAGAAAAATGGAAATGTTCAAGTAAAGTAAAAGTGCAATACCTCAAAACTGTACTTAAGTACAGTATGTGTGTGATATACCAGTGTTGTTTTTGACAGCAAATTTTGATTTAGTTTTAGTCATAGTCTTTTGAATAAAATGTCATTTAGTTTTAGTCATAATTTAGTCACCTGAAAAGTATTGGTTTTAGTCTAATTTTAGTCGACTAAATATCATAAGATTTTAGGCGACTAAATCTACAGTTGATTTAGTCAACTGAAATGTATTTTGGCAGGCCTTGATGGCATCGTAATGACAGATTTTACACTTGGTTGTGTGCCAAAAATAGCCGATCTACAAGCTCACAACGCGTCGCAGCTGAGCTTGTAGATCGGCTATTTTCAGCACGCAACACCTGAGAGCAACCAAACATAAAATGACTCTCTTCTCCACCAGTCCCTCCCTAATGTTTTAGTCTAGTTTTTATTTTGTTGACGAAATTGTCAATATATTTAGTCTTAGTTTTAGTCTCCACAGCTTAGTTTTTGTTTAGTTTTTATTTAGTTTTCATCAGTGAAAAAAAAAAACACAGTCGACAAACATTTTTCGTCATAGTTTTAGTTGACAAAATCAACACTGTGATATGCTTAGTTACTTTCCACCAGTGGTTGCACATGGCTGCAGGCCTGGGGTGATATAGGTGGTGCGTGGTGTGAAACAGCAGTAAATGCACACGGCGAGGAGACCCCAGACAGGCCATTTGTCTTCCCCCAACATCTTAACAGGTGTTCCTAATGACCTATCCCTGCAGCCCCCTTCCTCCTCGCAGCCCCCACTCTCTCTCCATGCCTCGTTGGTTCGCACTGAGCATACAAAATAGTGGGCCATCCTGGTAGCCCGACTGGCTATTTGTTGGACACGGCATTGTGGGTATGATTCTGATTATGCAGGGGTGTCGCACCAATTCTGGGCCCTGGGTACAAGGATTCACTGCAGGCCCCCGCACAATTATTTTGTGCTTTAACTATTGAAAAATAGCAGGTATACAAGCTCACAGCGTGGCACCGAGTGCCGCGCTGCGAGCTTGTAGATCTGCTATTTTTGAAAAATCATGAAAATTTGTCTTTGAATATTTCAAATCCTTCTAAGGTTTTTTTGAAAAACCCATGTTTCTATGTCAGTGGTGCTCAAACATTTTCATTTGAAGGACCCCAAAAATTATATGTATTTGGCCACGGACCCCCATCTCAAAATATTTAGTTTCAGGGGCCCCCCAGAAGCAAAATTGTACAAATGTTCACTTAAAAAGTACATAATTATATTCAAAGATTTGCACACATTTTCACGACTTTTCAAAAATAGCAGATCTACAAGCTCGCAGCGCGGCACTCGGTGCCGTGCTGCGAGCTTGTATGTCTGCTATTTTTCAATAGTTAAAGCATTCAATAATAAAGGCCCCTCCACCTTAACTCAGTCCCACTTTCCCCCCCCTTGTGACGCCCCTGACTGCATGTCATCTGTGTCGGCTCTCTCTCTCTCTCTCTCTCTCTCTCAGCTCTCTCGGGGCATTCGTCATTGTCCTGTACAGCAGTGGTTCTCAACCTTTTCAGGCCGTAACCCCCAAAATAATCATATTTTAACTGGGGACCCCCCCCCCCCCCTACGAGCACTAAGATACTGTATGAGGAATTACATTTTGTACAACACGGTTCTATTGTGAAAATAGTAGATCTACACGCTCACAACGCCTCACATTGCGAAGTGTTGTGAGCATGTAATTTAGATCGACTATTTTCACAATTACTGCCTTTTAATATCTTACAATTTGGCTATGTTTAATTTGTCATTTTAGAGGTATTAAAAAGGGGAGCGTTTCGCTGTTACTACTTGTCATCTTTTCGACACCCAAACCCAACCCTTACCCTGCAAGCAAAAAAAAATGCTTGCAATGGATTCAGCATCATGAAAAACCCCTAGTTTGACCCCTCACATGCTACTTAAAGCATATTTATTTGTTGTATTTTGTATGTATTAAGATAATGGGACACAAACACAAATCATTTTTTTCCCCCGAGAGTTGAATTTCAACCTTTTAATTAACATTATTAACATATTACACAACTTTAGAAACACATTGGAGAAGAAATTTCTTGGTAACGATTTACTTTGCAGATTTTCTTATGTTCCCCTTACTATAACAATAACCTAACAAAAAAGGTATGCGTACAGGAGAACGCCTCAATGATTTCAGCATCACAGTAGCCCTGCACTGCATATGGACTGCATGTACCGCATACACAATGACTCCCACTCTTTAAATATACAAGACAGGTGATAAATAGATGATATGTGTCACACTTTTAATTAATGTCACCAATTTGCGGGGACCGCAGCACAACAGCCACATTATGGCTATTGTCAACGTGACACATTGGTGAGTGGAGCTTAGCATTGACTAGCAGTCTAGCAGCAATAAATACCCCCAAGCCGT